>NC_135442.1:13960280-14120280 GCF_051991255.1 Vanacampus margaritifer
TTATGGCGAAACCATATGGACAAAAGCGGTAATGTTATATCTGAAGGAAGACCACATTTCCCATGAGGACAAGCGCATTGCGTCGTTTTTGAGCTCACGCCAGCGAGCATCGACATTCAAATTGACTTCCGTCTTTGTAACAAATGGGGAAAGGGGGAAGTGACGTATGCCATAAAGCCGTCAGCACATTTGTAGTCTTTTGTGTAGCAGTGTTCCTACCATCCTCCTCAAAGTTGCTTAGTGCCAGTAAAAATGATACAGGCCCCCCTCAGGCCATGGCAAAGGTACCAGTCAACTAGTTTTAGGTCGATGCTTCATCAGAAGAGTTATGAAAATATTTTATCAAGATTAAAAAGTTCCTTAGTGCTACTTTAAAGAATTTATTTTAATTTTTACAGCCCATCACAACCTGTCCGCATTTGCACCATGCCTCAGAAAAAAAGAGTAAAAAATGAAAATCACTTTGCCATATCTCTGCCGACGTCACAGCTTTGCTGGGACATAGTGGCCATCCACCAAGCATCTAGAAATAAATCCATCTGGACCATCCAAAGTAGCGCGGCATTCATCATCAGTGAATACAATTGCCAACATTTTTTTTTGTGAGATTGGTGTGGTGACAGCTTTATGCATGACTGCAAGCCTTTAGGGATTCCTGCATCCATAGATTGGGACTCCAGAGACACCAGCGCCTTCAAATACCCGCTTCCCTTGTCACATCAACAGCTAAAAGCTGCTCGCTTGATAAAAGTGGATTTTCCTGATAGTAACTTTCCGTAGTACGCCTTTAGTAGAACGAACCTGCTGTTGCTAGCAATTGTATTGGATAACAAAGGCACTCAAGTTTTTATATTTTATATACAATGGGAGGGGAGATTCAACTCCAAAGAGCCTCCTCCAAAAAACTAAACAGGAAAACTGAAATGGTAAAAAAACAAGTAAACGCTATATTTCCTTTTCACAGGGGATTTTCATCAGCATGTTCTCCATTACACATAAAAACTGTGATTAGCTTAATGGTGTGGAGCAACATCCTTAATGAGGCCCATCTGGGAAACTAATGATCAAACCGGTTATCACCCTAAACCATGAGTGTCAAACTCAAAGCCCAGGGGCCAAATCTGGGCCTCCAGATCATTTTATGTGGACTTCTAAAGCAAATAAAGCACTCTATATTTACACACAACACCGCTGTTGCTCCAGCGTAAAAACAGTTTTTCTTGCAGACGCAAGGCTGGATGTGCTTGTTTGGGAATTTGGTTCATCCCTCTGGTGGACCGAGGGCGTTTCCTTTGACATGCGCGCTGCGCACCTGACTTTTTGGTGGCTGACAGTAGACCAAGTCTAAGAATTGGCGGAGGTAGTGTAACGGGATTTTTGTGAATTTGATTGAGGTGAAGACAGACAGATTCTGTTGACAGAAAATCTTTACCAAAATTGCATTTCCTCACTTTATTCGGTTTTATTTTAATTGATTCATTTTCAATTTTTTCATTTATGTTCATTAAATTCTTTCTTAATCCCCCAAACGTATTTCCCCCCTATTTTTAAACATTACCATAGTTCCAAAAAACGCGTTTCTATGTTTTTTTTTAATGTTTTATTTTGTTTTATTTATTATGCTAGACTAGAGCATAGAGAAGGCGTTGATGCAGCCTCTAAACTGAAGAGAACGCTTAAAGCAATGGTAGTTATTATAAAAACGGCCAACAGGTGGCAGCAGAGTATAGGAGATCAACCAGGGCCATGTTGCAATAAGCTCTTTTCTCCACGGTTTTAAACAGATTTGTGAATAATGATGAAACTAAGCTGTATTCTGATGCTAATTGCTGAAGAACAAAACAGATAGAAATATACTTTTTTTCCTGATAAAAGAAGAGACTCAAATTTTTCTTTTGGTAGGTTCCATGCTTTTATAGCCATAGAACCCAATATTCTGTGGGCCTTGCAAAATCAGTCAAAATCCAGTGAAACAGCTTGGAGCGAATGGGGTTTCTTCAGTGAAAAGAGCTGGGAGTGTTTGTAAAATGCAGTATTTCTTGTCATGATTTTAACACTTTTAATTTAAACATAAATCTTTTAAATATACTGCATTTAACAATAATAATAAGGGTGTATGTGGGAAACCATAACTACATGTGGCCCATGAGGACAATGAGTTTAACACCCTAACTCTGAACAGACTAAAGAAACAGCTTGCTAAAAAAAATCTTCTTTTTTTTTTTAAATAAAAGTTCAAATGCAATTTAGGCTAACGATATGCAAAAATGCTAATTTTACATGCATAATTAGCACCACAGTGAGCACAGCTCAAAGGAAAAACACCGTTTATAGTTTCTCTCTGCAGTCCATATGTTTGTGCTTTGTGGGCTTTCAAATTGTTTATATGTACAATTTCAAGCTCGCCACGGCTGCTTTATAACGTGGGAGCATGTGTGGACTGTACAGTATATAGAGCAAATAGCTGGCCCTCAGGCGCCGCATATGGCGACGTCTTCAGCCATATCACTGGTGCCTCTCTCGTCTCGCCCGCCTCTCCCTCTGATTGCGCTTTCAGACTATGATGCGTCTGCAAGAATCCATCCGTGCAAGGACAATATGGGAGCACAGAAGGAAGTGTGAAAATGAATGTCGGCCCGGACGAATTACACTGCGCTGGATTCATCCCAGAAGAAGCAATATGGCAGCGCCTCCCCGGCATCTCGGTGATCATTTTTGCATGGTGTGCAAGATGAAAGGCAACTGACTGCACATTTGATTAAGGGTGAAAAAAACAGAGCCACACACAGTGTCTGAAGGAATAAATAATACAAGAGCATGCAATGCAGGGAGAAAAAGCAGAAGTGTGCAGGTTAGAGCGCAGCAAATTAGGTGTTTTTAAAGCTGCTGTTTAAAAATGTAACAGGGGTGGAGAGAGAATTTGAAATTTTCCCAATCTGTGGAAAATAAATGAAGAAGTTCTCTCTGGCCCATCTTGTACTTCTAATTTCATTTTTAAAGTGGAAGTCAACCTTAAACATTTCTTACAATAATATATGTGACCTCTCTAGTTAATCACGACATTCTGAATAATATTACATGTGTGGGATATGAGTTATGGAGCAAAATCCAGCATTTTTATCCATGTCAGGGGACGGCCATTTTGCCACTTGCTGTCAATTGAAGATGACATCACAGTAGCTCTGGGCTCAGGCAAAGACCAATCACAGCTCACCTGTTTTCTGAAGCTGAGCTGTGATTGGTTGTTGCCTGAGAACTGAGCAACTGTGATGCAAAATGGCCGCCTTCTGATAGCGATAACATCTGCTGGATTTGGCTGCTTATATCATATTACACTAATGCAATATTAACCAGAATACCATATTTAGACTAGTGAGGCTGCATAGAACATATTATTGTCAAGAATTATTTTGGGGGGTTGACTTCCCTTTCAAAAAAACACCTCATCCAAAGAAAAACAACCAATTGGATACAGAAGGTGTGACCAATGTTGTGTCAGTCATTTTGAGTGCACTCGTGAACACACTCATAGCTTTTTGGACTTTCATTGCAAAGGCAGATCCAATTCTCAACCCCAGGTGTGGAGTACACACTCGGTGAGCATTCAGTTCTTTAATGCCGACTTGTTTAATTGGCTTCCCTGAGAAGTCCGGAATAAATCAACACAACACAAATGGTTCTTGCTTTTACATTTGAGTCAAGTCCAGGATTATATCTTTGCTGAGTCCTTCCTGGTTGCCTGGCAACCACACAAGTGCCAACAACCCTCCAGGGAGTCACTTGCCTGCATAGGAATTATGTTTGCTCCCATTCGTAATCCCTTGAACCGTAGTGCAATGAACTACATTTGCCTTTTATGCATTATCCTCAATGAATCTCTTCAAAATGTCAACCACCAAGAGGGCAGAGAAAGAATAAATGTTCTGTATGACGTCTTTCATGTCGTGCGCTCCCACTTCATTTGATGCCTTTGCATTATATATGATGAGATTCAGTACAAAGGAAGTAAAAAAAAAAAGAAGGAGAAAAAAGATTTGGTATCAATACACTCAGAAATTTAAAATTGAGGTCTCCCTGATTTGTTGGAATTGAGATCTTTCTGGGGTTGGTGAAGGACTCTGGGTGGTGGGTGGTGTCAAGTCGGTGCTGGATTTCACTTTCCTTTCTTTTCTTTGGTCCTTCCTCTGTTCTCCTGACAGCCTCACGACTCTGGCTGGAAGTGTTCGGTTTAGGTGAACGGTATGGGATTTTTAAATAGGTTTCAGGTGAACTAATAAATACACACTCACACACACGCACATTCACATACTCACCCACGTACGAAAAAAAAGAAAAAAAGAGAGCAATGATGATGGCATGTCAAATCGGTAAAATTACCGAATGAACAATACTGAGCTCTCCAGAAAAAAAAAGAGGAAGAATTATTATTATTTTTTTTTTAATTGAACAGTGTAATTAGTAGAATCGTGGAAAAAAACATTGCCAATTGTAATAAAAAAAATAAAAAAACTAAATAAATGGCACTGCTATATTACATTCAGCACCACATTTTTCTCACAATCACTTTGTGAGCTACAACATTTTAACTGATCTTATTTAATATAACGATCATCTTCAAACAAAATATCTGCAAATGAACTGACGGGAGAAGACAACGGATGAGCCAACAGGTCCGCAGTGAAAGGAGTAAAAGGAAGTCTTCCTCCTGCTGTAAATGGACGCCATTTATCATCCTTTCATTGCCAGCGGTTACCAGTTATCATGCATTGTCCTCTGCTGCCACCTCATCACATCCATCATCTGCCACCATTACCACCTGCTGTCACATGTTTTCTACACACTCGTAGTGTACGCTTCTCATCTCTGTTACTCTCAGGTCAGAAGACGTCGGCAGATAACCACACATATTTGCCAACAGGCCGCATAGCCATTGATGTTTTTGCATGCCAAGCTCACCATTTATAGATTACTATTAAACTCCAAGTTTATGCCAAAATACACAATCTTGAAGACTATGACATCAAGTATTAACTTGATATCACTTTACATTTCTTTTTGTGTTGTAAGTACAGCATTTCTACAGTTACCCTGAAAAAGTAAAATAGTTACTTTACTGAATATTTCATTTCAAAAGTAAGCTAGTTGCTTTACAGATGACTTAATTTTAAAAGTAACTCAGTTTTACTACAAGTTACATTATTGTGTTCAGCAGACACAACAACTCTGTTTAGCATAAACATAAATTGCCAATACCTTATTGCAAATGCATTTATAACAGCAATGCTTAAGGATACAGTTGTTTATTAAAAATAAAATAAATACAGCCTTTTTGACTTAAATGTTGTTTTTCTATCTTCATACCTGTATATAGATTTCACTGAAGTATTTCTAGACTTCACATTACATTAATGGAATTTTTATTGATATAATATAAAACAAAGGCAGTCTTTTTTGACAGACAATTTGACTATAACTATTGTAATGATAAGATTGAACATCTATAATTTACACTGAAACTCAGGTCTGGGGTCTTTTATTATGAAAAATAGTTTTGAAAATAGATCGCTCTTAACTAGAGGCACATATTCAGATCTAGGCAGCTAAAGGGTTTACGTCATCGAATTGTGTTCACTTCTGCTGCAAGTTTTTAAAAGTTCGGCATTTTTCATTATGGTTAGTTTTAATTTTGTTTTAGCTTTTGTTTTTTGTTTTTATTTCAGTTGGGTTTAAATCGTTTTTAGAGGGGGTTTGTTAGTTTTTATTTTTGTTATTCCCAAAAAATGTGTTTCTTTTTTTATTATTAGTTTTAGTATATATATTTTTAAATATATGGAGTCTTTGCCATGTTCAAGATGGAAGAAAAGTACAATAAGTATTGTGTAATAAAGTCATTCCCAAATGACAGCCATGCAGTAAAACTGAAAGAAATACATTTAAAATTAACCCCAAAGACTCATGCATGAAATTAATTGACATAATTTCAGTTAGTCCCTTTTTTGAAAGGCACTCTCCTTTTCACTTCATTTTGTTCGCAAAAATGCTTTTTAATTTTAGTTTGAGTTATTTTATTAGTTTCCGTAAACTGTAATAACCTCCACTGACCTTTGATGACTTTGTTTACGCTCTCGAGGTGGTCATAAATCACAGTGTGACCCTTCACCACTGTTGTTTCCCCTCATCTGCTCCAAGCCAAGATGCTCCCACCGTCCTCACTCTCCACTAAAGAGTTAAAACAAGGCCAATTTGTAACACTTGACATTGACTCAGCTCAAGGCCCGGAAGTCACACAGGAATTGTGACAAGTGATTTTTCCAGCAGGAAACTGTGAAAAGGAAGACAATGTTTGTCTGTGTCAGTTGGTCGCCTCATTCTTTTGCAGCTATGCCGTGAAACATTTAGTGTTACTGAAGTGTTGAACACGTGTTTACTTTTTTTTTTTTTTTACAGAAGTCACAGATCATGTCAAAAATAAATATTCATTTATTTCACATGGATTTAGTCATTCAATATCCCAACATCCACGTTGTTCACATCTACTATTATGACTGCAGCACAATTTTAGTTTCATTAAAATGAAGCGTTTTTCCCACATGATTTTTGTTCTTGAATATTACAATGTTACATTGTTTATCTACAATAACCCCCCTCCTGATATTTTTGTCTACATATAACTCAATTTTCTTCTTTATTTGGGGATGTAATTCCGCTTGTGGCCACTAGGTGGTGGCACACAGATGAGTTTAACACAGTAAATTTCAGAGAAGAAGAGAATAGAGGCGCTTCATTTTTCCCCCTGTGGATATTGGAAAGTGGTCATTGAATGCCTTCATCCTCTTCCATTCAGTTTTTTATGCCTACGGAAAGTGACAGGTGTAGATTCATTTCATAACAGCCTTCTGTGGGCATGATATCATTAGTGATCTGTATTTTTTTGCAGGTTAATCCAAAGGAATATTATTAGCCACCTTTGAGTCGTAATGCGTTGACAAATAACCTGTAAAGCACCACCAGAGGCTAACTACGTTTGCGAAATTCTTCACCTTCAGGTACCCTAAAATTAAATATTATATTATATATTAAAAATGTACCTTGATGTGATAGAACATATTTATTTTCATATTATTGAAATTAATAGTGGGTTTTTAAAATTAATGAATTATTATTTCACCACAAGATGCTGCTAAATAATACACACTGTCCCTTTAAATATGTTATTATTATTGTACTGTATTTCTCATATTTAAACAATATTCTTATATAAGTATATAATCATCACTCCACTCTCGTTTTCATGTTTTTCTAATAATAGTATCACAACATAAGTTTTTCCCCTCTTCATAATATGATGACTTGATTTCCATCACATGACGCCATTTTGGACTTTTTTAAATCATAAAATTACATTATCATAAAATTGATGTGCTCATTATTAGCTATCATCATTTTCATTCTCATATTCTAAATCCATATCTATCTATCTATCTATCTATCTATCTATCTATCTATCTATCTATCTATCTATCTATCTATCTATCTATCTATCTATCTATCTATCTATCTATCCGTCCGTCTGTCTATACATCAATCTGATATACAGTACTTGCCGTTGTTTGTGGTGTCCCTCAGGTGTCAATGCTGGGTCCCCTGCTGTTTAATTTGTGCATAAATGGTTTGTGTAATGTATCTAAATTCTTAGGTTAATAATTATATATCCATCCATCATTTTTTTAATAACGTTTTACCTCCAGATAATGGACATTCTCACAGTTCTAAACTCTGACAAAACAAGAACAATAAAAATCCATATCATAAAAAAATATATATTATTGTTTTACAACTTTATACATAATGTGGACCTTGTTAGGGTAGGATACAATTACAGTAATAGCAACACTCAAACGTCCTTTGTCTCCCTAAATCCTGCTTATCACACACGCACATAGAGCAGGTTTTGATGAGTTGTGCAAACTTTGTGCTGATCAGCATCCTATCAGAACGGAAGTTTGGGATATTTTGTCATGAAAAACATTCCACTGATTTTTTTTTTGCCCCTCAAAGCCACTGTAGCATGATGTGCAAATGACGTGTAACAAATACATGCATGCACGCACATCAGGGTAAAGAGACAACCAAGAGGAAAGGCAGTTGTTGTGGCGGGGGAGTTTAAAAAAAAATAAAAAATTACACGCAAGAATGCGTATTCGGCCTCCTCCCCGCGGCGGCTGAGTCTGGAGGTGTATCAGGCGCACCCTGTGGGAATGTTCTTTTCATCCAGCTGCGCTTTCCTGCGACTCGACTTCCCTCCTAAGCCTTCTGTATTTTCCTCAAGGTCAATGCAGATATAAAATGGCGCAAAGTGTTCAGGTCATGAGACGGCAGACTGCAGGAAGAAAAACAGAAAAACCCAAAGGAGTTCTCATGTTGCACCTTTCGTCATTTGCCGTCCTCTTGTTGACAACACGTTGCCTTGACCTTCGCTCACTCTTACTGTATCGAACAAAAACATACACGGAGTACAGTTATTGAATTTACATCTGTCTTTCTTGGGCAATGACCTAAAAAAAAAGAACTGCAATTCTCTCTGTCAAACAATAGACTGAAATGAAAAGAAAAATGAAATGTTAGGAATAAAATACTGTAGCATGAAAGTTCAAATGGAAAGGCAATTTTTTTGTGAATTGGGTCTAGACCACCCTTGTAATCAAATACTAATTGGACCATATGAGTAGCACATGGGCCTGTACCAAATATAGCTCACCGATGGTGAGGCATTGTTATTTACTAGGAATGTTGCATAAGTGAACACTTGAAAATGTAAACGATGGAAGACATTTCTTGAAATAACGTGTTTGTAATTGGTAAAATAAAAACGGCTGTCACTAGCAAATCTATTTAGAATTATTGATCCTGTCAATTAATTGGGAAATCGCCCGCCCCCATTTCAAGACATACATTTTGTCAGCCAATTTTTGTGGTCGACTTAGCCAAGGTGGCCGATCTTTTCCTATAACATATCATAATAATAACATATGATTCAATGTAATTTGAACAGAATTGTTATTTCAGAAGTGTGTATCAAACTGGTAGCTCTTTGCACTAATCAGCAGTCAAGAGGTAGCTCTCAGCTTCAAAAAGATTGTGAATCCTGCTGTCAAGCAATGCTCTTTGCGTAACAGCCAATCGATCCTTCTATATGTTTAAACTAGCAAACAAATCTTCTTTTTCCAAACTAGAAAATTTATCATCTCACAAAATGCAGCAGTAGATTTTAAAAGGGATTTACAGCTGTCGCTTTTTGTAGCACTAAAAAAAAAAAAAACAGGATTACAGGATACAACATACACTACAGTATTTCCTGTCATTCTTCTTCTTTGAAATGTACACGTCTCAAAATAAATAAATGTGTTGTTTCTAGTGGTTGAAAGTGGAATTACACCAGATTATTATTATTATTATTTTAACAAGAGTGACATTAAAACAGTCATTAACTGTAATGTAGAAATAATAATTATCATGTTTACTGTACATATGGGCTTGTGATTGGCTTATGTTTTTCTTGGAAGTGCTGGTGGGCGGAGCTTCCCTATTGCACCACTTGGCAATTATTGCCATCTGGGATTTAAACTTGGTGGAAGCTGCCGGATAATGACTTGTCACCACTGCAACCAATGTTTGTATTTCATCAGTCCTTTTCTAGCCAGCGAACTGTACTTATGTCTGCTTCTCTTGTGTTTTCATGCCTTCTGTTTTTCCACTTCCTTAGCTACATTTGGTTCCATGTTTTGTATTTCTACCTTGTGTAGTTTAGCATCCCCGTTCAGCTGCCTTCAACTCAACAGTGGTATTTGGCAACACAAAAATAATCATAATAATTTTTTAATTTTCATTTTTTAAACAATGCCCGCCCCCCTATGGGCCTCCCCTATGGTAATGGGTGTAGGTTAGAGCTTGTTATATTGATGTCCTTGGGAAACTTCAACTACACTCTGCCGTGTTTTGAATATCACAGTGAGAACCAGATTAGATTATTTCGAACAATAATAATGTCCAGTATTTAATTGCATAACACAACTTCTCAGTCTGTTGGAAAAACAAGAAGTGTTCAATTGCATTTTGTTGTTCTGAAAGTTCTTTGGCTTTTTTTGCAACACAGCGCAAGTGACTTTGGTCTAAAATAATCCTAATTTTTTTCGCATCCCTGTGCCGAGTGGCCTCCGAAACAAAGCGGACAAAAGGAAAAGGTTTTGTTGTGGAACTTGAAGGGTGAAGGCTTGTTGTGATTCAAATTTGAGGAGTTGTTGAGTTAAGGCGGGACTCGGCAGCTGAATGTTGGGCACAGATGGTCTTACATCATTTTGCTTTTTGCTTACATGTTACTGCAACTAGTATTTATCTGGAGGAGGGTTTGAGCTGCACAATAAAACAAAGGCACTGCTTTTTTAGTTTTCACGTTGAACACTTTGAATGAGCACAAACATGAGATAATTTATAATGCACTCAAGAAAATATTAATATATATATATATATTTTTTTATGAAATCAAGTTTTTATTATCTGGACTTGATTGTTATAATCTGACTTCATCATTGTTTCACGACTTTGGCATGAGTTGGGATTTATTTTTAATTTTTTACCTATATGCATAAATTAGATCCTCACTTTTTTTTCAAGTTAAAGATTTATTTCCTCTCATGCTACAATTTGAATCTTGTCAATCGACATATTTCCCATCACATTATTACACTAAATTTGAAAGAATACACTTGACCTCATCTTTTTTTCTTGTGGCGCCACAACTTTATCCACACACATTTTCTCCCGTAATTTTTCTTCTTCATAGTATTAAATTTGATTTAATAATTAATTAATTAATAAAATAAATAAAGAAAGAAATTAATTAATTATAAATTAATTGATTTAATTAATTTAATAACATCTAATTAAATTTAAAAAATGTGCTTTCCTTGATAAAACCTAGTTTTTTGTTCATTTAAGAAAAGTATCTCATAATACTATGATTATAATAAACTACAAATTTATTTCTGTAATATTAGGAATTTATTATACTAAAATTACATATTTTCCCCCATAGTATAATTATTTTTTTCTCATAAAATTAGCATTTTTAGCTAATGTTTTTTTCTTGTGAGTTCTCAACTTTAATTTGTTAAATAAAATCAAAAATGCAAAAATAACTTGACTTAATTCAAAAATAATTTTTTGCTTCAAATTGTACCTATCAGGGTTTCTTTGACTATGACTTCATTCTTGTAAAATTACAAATGTTTCAAAGAGAGTACTGTATTACGCGTTTCTTGTAATAAAAGTCTAATATTTAACTCAGAAAATGTATCCTCATTAAATTACAATTTTTTTTCCTAGTAAATCCTCCCTATGACTTTATATATAATCTCATAATTTGACTGTATTTTCATAAAAGTAAATGTTTTTCATTCTACAATTACAAGCATGTTAATTAAAACATAACACACAATGTTCTCACTTCATTATTGTAATTTTTTTTCTCTCTCCTCCGTCCCTCCTCTTTTCCCCCCTGAGATATTGAGCTAAATTCCCCTCCAGTCTTCCTCCTGGGCACCGTAGCTAAATGTGTCCCATTACTGTCTCCCGATGTCTAATTCTGCCATCCTAATTCAGTCCTTCTGTCTGTGCAGAAGCAGGAAAGCCTTTCTCATTACCATGCAGGCCTCCACTTTAGCTTCCAACATCCCTCATTATATCTAGAGGGGAGTTGGGGCTCTTTTCTGCATTTGTTAAGCAACAGAATTTTGAAGCTTGGATTACAAAATCTCATAATGTTGGGTTCAATGGTCATTATGGCCGCACATGTCATGTTAATGCATTTTGATGTTTAAATCATAATATTACTACTTTGTTTTAATTCTTGTAGTATATTTTTATGATTTTGTTCTAATAAATTTACAAAAAAAATCTTAATCACAAGACTTTACACAAGTGTTAACTTTATCCAAATAAGTGCTATTTTTTTTTTTTTTTTTTTTTTACGATTCAGAATTATGGCCTCATGAATTTGACTTTGGTAATTATGGTACCCAATCAATATACAGCAACACATTTATTTGCTCCATGGGCATATCATTTTTGCATTTCTGCCAGTGTCCCAATAAACAGATCCAAAAAATCATTTATGGCATGACAATGTAAATGTAAACAAATTATATACAATACAGAGGAAAACTAAACCGAATTGTTGTACTTGGTAGAATCACAATTATTGTGTTCCAATAAGGGGAGTCCGACATTCTTCTGTTCAAGGAATGCAGGTCAGGCTTTTACTTGGATTTTATTAAAATTGTATCTGCTTTTAACAGTACTTGAAAATGGTGTCTCTTTTATCAATTTTGATAGCTATGCCATTTTATCATTTTAAAAGGAGGACTTGCAAGTTGGTGCGAATGCGGCAGCACAGCATATGGCGGTTGTGTGACCTGAAGGTGTGTGTAAAGTTTCAGGCATCTAGCAAAAGAGGAAGCACGTTGGATAATTACACCTTTTGAGTTTAAGCTTGTTATTTTAGACGAATGAAAAAAAAAGGGGGGTGTTACTGTGATTTTCATGTGCTGTGTGGAAAATGAGAGAGGATAATCCTTAAAAGGAGTCAGCGGTGCCTCAGTGCTGAACGCTTTGATACATCCCTTTGGAAAAATAACTGGCACTGAGGCCAGAGCAGAGCAGAGGATAGAAATGTGTTTGCATCCATTTTGTACCAAATTCTGTACATTCCCCATCCACCTTATTTGGTTCTCCTACACCAGTGATTCTCAAAGTCTAATAATATTCCATTTGTTAGACTAAAACCTTTGCATGTTTTTCATGAACACTTAGACTTACTACACTACTGCATTTTAATGTTGGTCATGTTGATGCTACTTGGAGAGTATGTTTTTTTTTAGGTAGTACTTGTAAAAACTTTGAGAACCACTGATATGTAATGACTGAATTCTAATAAAATCAGTTTTTCAGAAGAAAATAATGCTCAGTTTTGACACAGAAACTGAGAGGTATTGATTTTAACATTGCTATATTTAGCAATTACCGATTTGAGAGGAAGAGCGAGCAGTTACGCACAGAAGAGGAGGAGCAACTTGAAAGGGACACTCCAAACACGGGTGCCTTTTTGCTCTGTTGATTAACCAGTATTGCCCTAAATAAAAAAAATAAATAAATAAATAGTGCCAGTGGATACTAGTTAGTCCCAAGGACAGCATGAGTAGGTCACATGAGTAGGCCTGTTCTAAAAATACCTCACCAGTTGTGACTTTTTAAGATACAAGGCCGTTGCTTGGACACATTTTTGTTTTACCTTGCGAGTGAAAAAATTTGCGATACCAGCGTCATATGGTGGCAGTGAGCACAACTCACTTTACAACAAGCAGCATTTTGGCCACCCCAGTTTGAGTTCACAGTCAAACTGAACATACACCAAAGAGAATTAAATGTTGTGTGTTCAAAACACTCACAAATTTGCCAGCTCAGCGCTTTTGAGAAACGCCATAGACGGACTAATGAATAGCAACCCATGATGTATTTTATATTTTATTTTTTTTAACACAAATGGTGCAACACATGTAGACAGATTCACAAGAACATATTCTTTATTGTCTGCATAGAACGACAAATAATACTTAGGCTTACTGAGGAGTTTTGCGTAATCTTATTAATTCTTTACATTGGAATTATGTAATTGCTGTATGTTTTGATGTAGAGCTAGTTTTATCATTAACAACACATTGCAGACATTTTGGTTGTTAGACCCATAACCTTACGTCCCGACCTTGAGACTCTCATCTGCCTAGTTGTTAAGACAACACAAAGCATGTGAGAGTGATTGTTTTGACAACATAACCGTGTGTCAGGGCACGCTTAGCTTTTAACTCATTCACTGGCATTGATGATAGACTCAAAAATTCATGTGAACTATTTCTATTAGTTTAACATTTTTTCATTTCATCTCATTTTTTATGAAAACCTAGAATTGTTTTATTGCACATTTATAACAGATATAAAATTATCATGCGATTAATTACGATTAAACACCCCTTATTTTTAATATAGATATTTTTTAATTCGGCCCGTCAGACGATTCCAATTTTTAATTATAATTAATCACATGACTTCACTAGTTAACTAACGATTAATCACACATTTTATATCTGTTCTAAATTAAAAAAATAAAATAAATCTAGGTTTTCATACTCTTGTTAGCAAAAGTGGATTCTTTTAAAAAACTAATAGAAATAGTTAAAATTAATTTTTGACATCAATAGCCGTCAATGGCAAGTAATTATATCATCATTTCAGAAATTCCACCACGCTAAACACACTTAAACGCCATCATGATCAACCCTTCTTTCCTTAAAAAAAACAAAAGATAAATAGTGTTTGAATAAAAAGCTAACAGATGTGTATCCGATATGACATGGTCGAAAATATCAATATATCTCACAGTTGAATACAGTATTGGATATCAGCCAATGTCACTGCAGTGTAAACAGACGGTTGGGATGTAACCTGTCGATGCGAATCTGACCGCACTCAAATACTGTACAGCGACTGGCGACATACACGCACGCACGTCTATCCAAATCATTTGCATCTCACCGTTGTTCACAGTCCATTGTCCACACGGCAAAGTCCACTGAAAATATGTTTCATAATGTCGTGTTTCTGACATTTGGCTGCTCTGCCACTCACATTGTTTTGATAAAGAGTGAAGAGTATGGAGCAGATGTTCATGATTTTGTTTCATAAACCAAGTTGTTGGCAAGATGAGCACGTTTGCCTCACAGTTTTGACGTTCTGGGCTTGAATCTCAGCTCTGGCCTTTCTGTGTGGACACATATGACAAAAGTAAACTGAAAATTCCGTTTTGAAATGGGGATTTATATATTAAGAGGAAGAAAAAAAAACATTCAAAGCTACCTGGCCCCATGTGGAAAAATAGTGTACTTGATCTCCTTGTTTCTAGTTTACTGTACAAGAAATGATTTAAATAGAACCTTATTGACAAAATGAAATCAATCCAAAAAGTACATAAATCCAAAAGCTGCAACACTGCCTAACCCTGACCACACATCCCTGTTCGTTACCCCGATGTCCTGTTTTTCAGTGTTTGCTTCTGCTTTTCAGTTCACAAAAAATATCAATTATCAAACATGACAAAGACCTCTGTTGTTTCTTAACCTTAGCTTTTAAATATTCAACCAGTAGAACAAAAACATACACACGCGGCAACTTCCGCTAATAACTCAGGTTAATCTCAGCTCCTCAATGCCAGAAGATAACTAATTTCTTATTAGCCAGAGCTTTGGCATCATCATGTGACATATTAGCGTTACAGAGTCCAAAAATACTCAAGAGAGTCCTCAAATAGTTGAGGGTTGAAATTCCACAATCACTGTATTGTGATTATTATTGAATTTGCAAAATACTTCAAATAACTTCTCTTTAGAGCCACAAAGATCAATGAAAAGAAGTAAAAGCAAACCAAATCAAAACATATACCATATCAGTGTCAATGTGGAATCTGGGACTTCTTTTCCATGCCGAAAATGAATCATCATTAAAAAAAAAAATGTTTTAAATGTGCAAACGTCACTACCGCTCGTTATGCAATGACACACTTCACTCGTATTTAAAAGTCGTATTTAAAAGTCGTAAGGAACCTTGACTGTAAATTAAGTGGCAGTGGATTACATAACAACAGACTAAAAGACACACAGCACACAATCAGCTCCATTAAAGTCGCTAAATGTGAATAAATGTTCTTTTCACAGCCGATTAGTCAAAACGAGAGCGTGTATTCATTTTGCGCGGAATGTGCACACAAGCTCGGCATCCCGGGCGTCATACACCGACCTGTCCATCAAATATGCGGTCACCATGGAAACAACCCAGTTCCAAGCTGGCGCATGGCAGATGCGGCGATATAATGGAGGACCAGACGGAGCCTCGTCTGCCCGGGGAGGCGATGTTCTTAAAGGGCCGGCACGCAGACTTTTGTCTTTTCCAGTATCAAAGAAAAGACACAAGGAAGGCCTGCAAAAGTGCAACGCCAGCAGACACATATTGCTTTCATTTTATTTTGATCAGGTTGTAATACACACCAGTTACAAGTCACTGCTGCAGTTGTATAAACAGAATTAGAGAAGGAAGCTTATCTCACGGCATCATTAGCGGATTCTATTAGGTGGATAAAAAAAAGAAAAGCAGATTACGAGCAGAAAATGAGAGATGAAGATCAAAATAGAACAAAAGAGTCAGGCAGTGTGAGGATGCCATCCAATGACGGGTGAAGTCTGAGAGGATTTATGAACGTCTCATTTGAAAGTAAATGACAACCTGAAATTTGGCAGATATGAGAACGAGGGAGGGTTTGCAGTGACAAAAGGTTAAAGGTTTGGTGGCGCTATCTCTCAGGAAATAACAAGCACTTACCAAGAATTTTTTTTGCACAAATAGATACAAACAACACATCTAATTAATTGCCACATTCCCCAGGAGGCTAACCTCAGGTATCAATTTCATAACGTACAACCTCAAAGGTTGAACACAATCCAGTATTGAACAATTGAACAATTTTTTCCATGCGAAGTACGTTGAAGCCTTGAGATAGAATTGACTTCACTTGTGATTTTTTTTTTAGATACGATCCGCCACTTGGGCTTTTTTTTGTTTGTCTTGACTTAAAAGCAAACATTTGATATACAAGTGTGTGTCAGACCCCCACCACTAGATGGCGGCACCAACCTTGATAACATCCAGCTACCATCACTGGACATCATGTGCGGCAAAGAATTGCTCATTTTGATGCACTTGTTATGTACGCACACGTGAATCGATTTGTGTCAATTTCAAACATGTTCAAACTGGCCATTCGTGTGGGTCTTAAACGAAGGTGGCCTAAACATGCCTAATTAAAATTAAACTGCACTAATAACTAACCAACAGAGGGTGATGGAACTGCACAAATGGAATACAACCACACCTTTTTAACGGATAATATTTAATATTGTGACATGAAGACGACGGATTTTATGGCAATTTTAATGTCGCAATATTGCTGTTATCGTTACATCCCTAACAACAAAGCAACCAGCAAATCTCTGACGGTGATTCAAATTAGGACTGGAGAAGGCGTGGAAACTTGATCAGCCAATCAAAATACTTTGACTTGAATTTGAACAAATCTAAAAATACTATTATGGGTATTGTCAGATTTAATTTTGATGGCAAAAAAAAAAGAACTCATTTGCTCCCAAAAGCGTAAAAATATCTTCTATTTAAAATGTTTGAAGTGTCCCAAAGACGTATTTACAGGTTTTTCTGTATTTCTTTTTTTTAATGCTAGAGCATACAGAAGGCTTTGATGCAGCCTCTCAACTGCAAAGAACGGTTGAAAAAATGGTAGTTATTACACAAATAGCCAGCAGGTGGCAGCAGAGCAAAAGAGATAAACCAAGGCCATGTTGAAAAAAACCCCTCTTGATTTGTGAATAATGATGAAACTTAGCTATATTCTAATGCTAATTTCTGCAAAAGGTAAACAGATACAAATATACTTTTTTTTCCTGATGAAAGAAGAGACTTTAATCTTTTTTTGGTAGGTTCCATGTTTTTATAGCAATAGAACACAATATTCTGTGGGCTTTGCAAAATCAGTCAAAAGCCAGTAAAACAGCCGGCCGGGAGTGAAGGGGATTGCTTCTGTGAAAATGGCTGGGACTAAATGAGTTAAGTAATCAATTTCATTTAGAAATGAAAACTGATTCATTGGTGTACAAAATAACATTGAGGAAGCACCAGCAGCTCGTCAGACTGTACTTGCTCACTAAAATGCTCATATAGTGTTTTGGGATGATGATGTAACCGATGTAACCCCCCCATGCTATATGCGTTGTGCGTCCCGGGATGGTTCCATCCAGTCACAAGCTGGAGGAGCAGATGAAGTGCAGAGCAGGTCAAAAGCTACAGCTGTGAGTTTTATTAAATCCATATTTTCCTGCATATTGTTTCTAAGCCTTTATGGACTCAACTGCGATCCTGTGCATTCTAATAAATGAGATTGTCAAATTGTCCATATTGCTAACAGGAAGATATATATTTGCTTTTACATCAACAGATGTTAATTTCACATTGCTGTCAACTTTTCCCATAGGACATAATATGAAGTGAATTTATTTGAGTCACCATCATAACAATTTTATTGACTGTTGGTGATGTTTTAATTAACCTTATAACTAAATGCAACATGCATGTTTTTCTAAGGACCTCCCTCATAATCCTGATGGCAAATAAACATAATTTCCTTGTCTACCCCTCAATGCCATAGACATTTAAAAGACGCCTAGGTTCAAGAATCCTATCTTTCAGATCATAATGCTGCATTGTTATGAGATTTTTCAAGAAAACACATAACATGAAGTTTTTTTTTTATTTATTTTTTTAATTTTTTAAATAAAGTCGCAATGTAATTGGTAATGAAGTGAAACTTCAAAGAGGGAAGCAAGTCATATTAACAAGTGAATTTTAAAAATATAATATTATTGTAGTAATATTAGTTTATTTATTTATTCATTGATTGATTTTGGACACTATACTTTTATTCTCTAAAAAATAGTATTCAATATTACACCATTCCCCCCCCCCCCCTGAAAAATTCTCCAAACATTATACTCATGAAAAATCAGAGCGTTTATATGTCCAAATTCTAAGATACTGAGATGTAATTGGTTTATTGTATTTGTTCTATGGTTGTTGGTCCTCATATGTAGGTATGGAACTTTTTAAAATGAATAAACATTTTTTGGGACCCCCTTAAGCTATGGGTCATGGACCTCTAGAAGTCCCCGGACTTCAGTTTGAAAGCTCCTGGTCAAGCAAATAGAAAGAAACCAGAAAAAGCAAAACTATTCCTCTTTTGAAGGAACATGATGCTTTCCCCATGGCAAAAAAGTTTACCAGTATTAATGTATGTAGTAATTTAAATCACTCTAATTGTACTGAACAGCAAGAAGTTTTTCTATGCCAAAATCATTTCCAGTTCTATGGTTATTATCACCCCCCTCCTCTCCATCATTGATACCCTGGTGGCATCACAAACACACTCACGCACACACACACATGCATATAAATAAACACTAAGATAAACCAGTCGACGTGAATGAGCCCATTATGTCGACTCGGACCATTTGGAAATCAGTCACGACTGTGCAATCAGGACAAACAGATGGCACGCAACGGCCGAGATAAGACCTGAAACGCCCGTGTGCATCGCCGTCACTATGGAGACCGTCACACTCTCGAGGGTTACTAATGGCCGTCAATTAGTTGAGAGACACAACAAAGCGGCCCGGTGTGAGAAACGGACAGATGTTCAGATACGGTTTTGTCTGCGTCACAAGGTTTTGACGGCGCTGTCATGCGCCTCCGATGATTATACAGGTAGACACGATGAGAGCTGGGTTGCTGGCTTGAGTGAGACTGACTGGCGACAACTATTAGCATAGCATCAGATGGGTGAGGAATTTATTGATTTTTTGATATAATATATAAATATTTTGGTGACAAACATCAGTAATAATATTTAATAGCTACTATGATCATATAAAAGAAAATTTAATAAAATTTTTTTTTATTTTTTAGATCTATGCCGAAAGTGAGAGGTGGGGGGGGGGTGCACAAGCATGTTGGTAGGTGACCTATAACCTGCCTGTAGGGAAGGGTTTGCTGCTTGAGTGAGACTGGCTGGCGACAACTATTAGCATAGCATCAGATGGGTGAGGAATTTATTGATTTTTTGATATAATATATAAATATTTTGGTGACAAACATCAGTAATAATAATTAATAGCTACTATGATCATATAAAAGAGAATTTAATAAAAAGTTTTTTTATTTTTTATTTTTTAGATCTATGCCGAAAGTGAGAGATGGGGGGGGGCGGGGGGGGGTGCACAAGCATGTTGGTAGGTGACCTATAACCTGCCTGTAGGGATGGGTTTGCTGCTTGAGTGAGACTGGCTGGCGACAAATATTAGCATAGCATCAGATGGGTGAGGAATTTATTGATTTTTTGATATAATATATAAATATTTTGGTGACAAACATCAGTAATAAGAATTAATAGCTACTATGATCATATAAAAGAGAATTTAATAAAAAGTTTTTTTATTTTTTTATTTTTTAGATCTGTGCTGAAAGTGAGAGGTGTGTGTGTGTGTGTGTGTGGGGGGGGGGGGGGGCAGCACAAGCATGTTGGTAGGTGACTTATGACCTGCCTGTAGGGATGGGCTTGCAGCTTGAGTGAGACTGGCTGGCGACAACTAATTAGCATATAATCAGATGGGTGAGAATTTTTTTTTTATATAATATATAAATATTTTTGTGATAAACATCAGTAATAATATTTAATAGCTACTATGATAATCAAAAAAAAATTAAAGAAAAAAGTTTTTTTATTTTTTATTTTTTAGATCTGTGCCGAAAGTGGGAGGTGGTGGGGTGAGCACAAGCATGTTGGTAGGTGACCTATGACCTGCCTGTAGGGATGGGTTTGGACAAAAATCATTTTCTAGAAGTAGGAAAATCAAAACACATTGTTAAGTCTCACCAGTATGTTTGTTACCACCTGACTTTTGAAAGTGGTCATAATCTCTGCCTATGAAAATAATGAAAAAGTTCAAAGTAAAAAAAAAAACACATAACCCAAAACATATCTGACATTGTACCATTTTCTAACCCATGCAATCAACTAAATGATTAAAGTCATAGCTTGATGAAACTACTTGTCAACCTACTGAATGTAGAAAAATAACAAGTGAGTCATGGAAGCAGATCGACTCCCATAATTCCTCTGTCATGATAAACTTCTCACACAGCTGGTGGCTTCCCTACATTTTGGCACTACTAAAATGCTGCGGCGTAATGAAAAGTGCTTGAGTGACAAGCACCTGCAGAGGGATGATAAGCGACCCAGTCAAGTGTTCATCAAAGGCTTGAGGGAGAGAGTTTTAGGAGGGGGTTACCGCTATGTTATAGCGAATTTAGTTGAATTGAAAAAAACCCCATCTCAGACCATGTTTCAGGTTTCTGATTTGTTTTTGTGATTTCTTGTTTGTCATTAGGAGCTTTACGAACACTCTTACAGTGCCAAGGCAGTTCAATATTCATCACTACCTCATTGTTAGTTGAACTAAACACAAAAAGGACCTTTTTAACTCATTCACTGCCATTGACGGCTATAGATGTCAAAAATTCATTTGAACTATTTCTATTAGTTTAAAAAAAAATCCACTTTTGCTAACAAGAGTATGAAAACCTAGATTCTTTTTTTTTTGTAAATTTAGAACAGATATAAAATTTGTGATTAATCGTTAGTTAACTAGTGAAGTCATGTGATCAATTATAATTACAAATTTGAATCGCCTGACGGGCCGAATAAAAATATATATATATTAAAAATAAGGGCCGTTTAATCATAATTAATTGCATGATAATTTTATATCTGTTATAAATGTGCAATAAAACAATTCTAGTTTTTCATAAAAAATGAAATGAAATGAAAAAAATTGTTAAACTAATAGAAATAGTTCACATGAATTTTTGACGTCTATAGTCATCAATGGCAGTGAATGAGTTAAAAGCTAAGCGTGCCCTGACACACGGTTAAGTTGTCAAAATAATCACTCTCACATGCTTTGTGTTGTCATAACAACCAGGCAGATGAGAGTCTCAAGGTCGGGACGTAAGGTTACGGGTCTAACAACCAAAATGTCTGCAATGTGTTTTTAATGATAAAACTAGCTCTACATCAAAACATACACTAATTACATAATTCCAATGTAAAGAATTAATGAGATTACTCAAAACTCCTCAGTAAGCCAAGGTATTATTTGTCATTCTATGCAGAGAATAAAGAATATGTTCTTGTGAATCTGTTTACATGTGTTGCACCATCCATCCATCCATCCATTTTCTTGGCCGCTTTTTCCTCACAAGGGTCGCGGGGTGCTGGAGCCTATCCCAGCTGGCTTCGGGCAGTAGGCGGGGTACACCCTGAACTGGTTGCCAGCCAATATGTGTTGCACCATTTGTGTTAAAAAAAAAATACATCATAGGTTGCTATTCATTAGTCCGTCTATGCCGTTTCTCAAAAGCGCTGAGCTGGCAGATTTGTGAGTGTTTTGAATACACAACATTTAATTATCTTTGGTGTATGCTGAGTTCAAACTGGAGTGGCCAAAATGCTGCTTGTTGTAAAGTGAGTTGTGCTCACTGCCACCATATGACGCTGGTATCTCAAAATTTTGCTCGCAAGGTAAAACAAAAATGTGTCCAAGCAACGACCTTGTATCTTAAAAAGTCACAACTGGTGAGGTATTTTTAGAACAGGCCTACTCATGTGACCTACTCATGCTGTCCTTGGGACTAACTAGTATCCACTGGCACTAATTGTATTTTTTTAGGGCAATACTGGTTAATCAACAGAGCAAAAAGGCACCCGAGTTTGGAGTGTCCCTTTCGAGTCGCTCCTCCTCTTCTGTGCGTAACTGCTCGCCCCTCCTCTCAAATCGGTAATTGCTAAATATAGCAATGTTAAAATCAATACCTCTCAGTTTCTGTGTCAAAACTGAGCATTATTTTCTTCTGAAAAACTGATTTTATTAGAATTCATTCATTACATATCAGTGGTTCTCAAAGTTTTTACAAGTACTACCTAAAAAAAAAACATACTCTCCAAGTAGCACCAACATGACCAACATTAAAATGCAGTAGTGTAGTAAGTCTAAGTGTTCATGAAAAACATGCAAAGGTTTTAGTCTAACAAATTGAATATTATTAGACTTTGAGAATCACTGGTGTAGGAGAACCAAATAAGGTGGATGGGGAATGTACAGAATTTGGTACAAAATGGAAGCAAACACATTTCTATCCGCTCTGCTCTGGCCTCAGTGCCAGTTATTTTTCCAAAGGGATGTATCAAAGCGTTCAGCACTGAGGCACCGCTGACTCCTTTTAAGGATTATCCTCCCTTTTTTTTAGTGTGACAACCTAGATTTTTTTTTATTATACATTTAGAACGGATATAAAATTTGTGATTAATCGTGAGTCAACTTTTGAAGTCATGCGATTAATTATAATTAAAAAATGTAATCATCTGACACCCCTAATTTTTAATCATCTTTCCTTTTCTTTTATATTAGGGACATCAGGCGATTATTATTATTTTTTTAATTTTAATTAATCACATGACTTCACTAGTTAACTCAAGATTAATCAAGAATTTCATATCTGTTTTAAATGTACAATACATGTTTTTTTAGGTTTTTATACTCTTGTTGACAAAAGTGGAAAAAAATGTGAAACTAATAGAAATTGATCAAATGAATTTTTGACGTCTATAGCCGTCAATGACAGAATTATTTTCCGCACTTTTGCTAATTGTTTTTGTTATTACTCAGTTATTAATAAGTTATTACTATCCCTATGCGTTAGCTCTGGATGCAGATTTTTTTTATTCTATAGTGTCCAATTTGCTGCAGTGTTACATTTTGCTTCTGCCTGGTAGCCACGCATCTTGCCACAGCTCTAAAAGCAGTTACTACAAGTATCTAGTCAATCAGTGTTTCAACTGCCCTGAGCAGATGCATTATGGGTCATATAAACACAAACCACAAACAAAAACATTACACTAACACTGACAGTTGTGCTCGAGTGGGGATAGCTACTAAAAACATCACAAAAGTCACAATGGAGCACAAGATTGCTTCTCATTGCAAACTCAAATGCAAACTGACTTTCCACTTTGGTCTTACAGTTCACAAACGAGGCCTTAAAACTGTTTTGCAAGCCGATTTATTGTTGACGGGCGCGCACGGCCGTGCGGCAGTAATTGCAAATTACAGCCGCCCGCGCCTGATGGAGCGCAAACAACTGAATAAATCGAGATAGCGCACTCATTTGAACGTTTGACGTTTACTGATGAGGCAATTAACGGGAGCGAATCAAACAGACACACACTACAATTGCACAAAACTCAGCTGCAGTGGCGGCACCGTCTTACCCTCACACCAAATGGACACTCTTGTGTCATGTCCGTCAGGACAGGGGACCATTTTTAATTTGATTAAATGGAGTCACAAAAGACAACTTCTGAATTGACAAAACTGACCACATTGCCTTTAATTATGTTATTTTTAATAGTTAATAATACTCATCTGTGTGAAGACACTTATGTTAATACTTTTAAACAATTATTTAACAAGGTAGGCAAAATGATCACTTTCTAGGTAATCACAATGTCTCATTACTGGTGAGCTTTTTTTTAGAACAGGCCCGCAGGCTAACTCATGTGGTCCCTGGGGGCAACCTGGAACACGCAGGCATCATATTGGGGCCCCCAGATGAATACAGTTTTAATGCCATAGGATTTATTTACTCAAGTGAATATGAGAGAAGGATTTATCAACAGTGTGTAGTATTTAGTGCCATCTAGTGGTGAACTGATAATTCATTCATTTTTAAGGAAGCCACTATTAATTTCAATAATATATTTAAAAAATTGTTATTTCACATCAACGTACATTTTTTATATAATCAAAGGTCTAGTAATCGCTAATTATTACATAGGTCGCGCCTTACAGGAGGCTAACATCTTTTGTTTCCATACCCGAAGGAGAAGAACTTCACAAATGTAGTTAGCCTCTGATGGTGCTTGCAGCTAGTGTCAGACCCAATGGGTCAACCGACGCTTACCTTCCACAGCTGGGTGGCCGTCACTGAGTCCCATGATTTGGGCTCTCACCGCTTGTCTCCCCATTTGCTCTCGCTAACTTTTGCTAGCTTCTCCCGCTAGCCAGTCTTGTTAGCCACTTCAGAGGGTTCTTGCTAGCCACTCTTACTTGCTGCTAGCTCCTGTTAGCCAGGCTGCCTGCTTGCTCTCTCGCTCGGCTTATGAAATGTGGTCTTTCTGAGGCACCGTACTTCAAAATGCACGTGCATTGAATTTAGGTCCATGCATTCTATTAGTTCACCACTAGATGACACTAAATTCTACATTCTAAATTTTAAAGGGGAGCTTTATATTTTTGTACATTTTGGAATTTAAAGAATACTAGCAACACATTATTGAGGTAAATTGCTCAATTTACACAGTATTTAATAGCTGTTGGAATTCATTCATTGAATTGATTCAAATCTACCTAATTTAAGTGGCTGCAAATTGTAGCTAGATTAAGTAGATTTTCTATGTTTTTTTTTTATAGGGTAAAACACAACAATGGGGAGATATCAAATGCCTGTGGAATTAATAGGACCGTTAATCGTTTGTAACACACGGTGTCTTTATACAACAGCAGGTTGCGGCTGTTTTGGTTAGCAATAGAGTTCAAATGGAGCCTATTCCGGTTAACTCTAGGCAAGACCATAATGGTGTAATCACCAAAACATAAAGCATACGGAATGTATTGTATGTTATGTTGAATGCAAAACAATCATCAAAGTCAGCCCAAATGATAAACTCACTAGTCACTCACTAAAAACTGTGCTCGATCTTGTGTTATAAAACTGCATGACTCCAATTAGCATATTTGTAAGTAATTTATGCCTGCTCTAAAGCCGAATGTCAAATGATGGTGAACATCGGAGCTTAATAAGCCACTACCTGGTTTCATATGATAATGGCAAGGTCAAGCAATCGACATTTGCTTTGCAACACTTAATTATAGCGTTGACATCCATGCCATCACTTCATTAGTTGCGTAAATTAAGCCGGCTATTCTCAAAGGCTGTCCCATCATTGTTTCGCTGTAAATCGTCTTTCATTTGTGAAGCGTATACTATTATCAGGATTGCGGTTCATATCTAAAGGGTTTGTAGTTTTTACATAATTTTAAATGGACATTTTCAGTGTATTCAATTGCGAAGGTTAAATAAGCTGCACATAAACATTTGAAGCAATTTTACTGGTATTTTCTCTCATGCAATGTAATCTATGATAATATTTAACGTTTGATTAATATCGGTGGCTTGTTATCTGTCCAGTTTAGCAATATTATTATCTTAGCAAGAGCTAGAGAATCAAGTATTGGTGGTGAAATATTTATTTGGGAGGTCGCTTATACTGTATTTAAATGGTTTGCTTGTTTGTATAAGAAATATTAAAATGGTTTAAAATGTGTGGTTTTTTTCCCTTCACAGTTGATTAGTTGAATGTTTATACTGTCATCATTGCTGTTCTTGCTAGCTAGCCTTTTTTTGTTGTTTTTAAAGTCTATCAGATTAGCTGTTATTAGCTGGGAATTTCTCCGTGAATAATGTTGGAGTCTTAATCTCAAAATTCAGACACAAGCATGAGGTGGGCTGCTATGAAGGTAAACAATATTGGTATGCTGTGATGTCAACGTGAATCGAAATTACAGCAACGCAAGAACAACAACTCATTTAAAATGTAAAAAGCTGAAAATTGTGGAAATGAGTGATAAGGGGCACTAAAAAAAAGAAAAGACACGAGAAAAAGTTTCGAGGTGACAAGTGGGCCGTGCGAAAACAAACAGGCAGGCGAGGGGGCGAGGGGGGGGGGTGTTGGGCAGGAGGGTTTAATGGTCTAGGGGTACTTCTTGTGTGCGACCAGACTGGATTGCGGTCAATTCAGAGTTCAATCATGTCTTCCATCTTGTATGCTGCCAAGTTCTGCTGAAGAAAATAGGCCGGGACATTCGGGCCCTGCTATACATTCATGGCCAGACACTGCCAAAGCTCACAAACAACAAAACAACTTTCCTTTGACCCACTTAGACAATGAAAATATAATATTCAGAGGAATATAACTCAACACTGCATTAACTGAAAATAGTGCGGGAAACACAATCTTTTGGGGGAGATTTGGAGCACATGTGACATCATGCCACTGTCAAAAACAAGCTGCATTAAACGCATCATTCAGAATATGACAAATTAACAAACAATACATGCAGGAGCACCGACCACTCAGCTTTCCTGTTTACTTTTACATTAGAAACACATTTTATCCGAGAAAAGCTAGAAAGTGGGCAGCTGCGGCAAAATGGAGACTGGCAACTAGGTTAGCAATTGTTAGCATGTGTCATTGATTTTGCCATTTCAAGCTGTGTAATATTAGCCACTTTGCAGCAATGACCAAACTGCTAGCCCAATAAGCAACCAGTGTTGGTTTACGCCACCCATACGCACGTCTGCATGTTCTGAATAGTACTGTAGTTGGTAGTGTTGAAGACAGTGTGAAAGCACTTTATTAGGTCAGAACATATTACATTCCTCCAGTATTAAATACTTTACATTCACGGTTATTTTAAAACAGTGAATAATAGCTTAGGTCCTTGAATACATCAAAAAAATGCTGATGAAATATAAACCCAGTATGGTTCCGAGTACAACTTTATACTATATTTTCCTAACTGTCTGCTTTAACACCCGCCGTAACTCCGCCCCCCCCACCCCCCGTGTAGCTTTGTGCAGCTCCTCAGCAGCTCCGCCCCACTCACTCAGATGTGCTTGCCCAAAAAAAAAAGAGAAAAAAAAAGAGTCGAAAGGGTCCAGCATTACCAGCAGCAACTATGTGACAGACAGACAACGCGGACCCTCGGCTCTGCTCGCAGGTATCTGCGGAGGCAAAACCGAACCACCTCCACCATCTCCCGCCGGACGACCCTCAGCATCCCCCCGCTGCGCTTTTTAGGTAAGCATTTTTTTCTTGTTGTTGTTCCGACATCCGCCGGCTCTTCTTCCCATTCAAGGCACCACGATCGCGGCGTGCGCGGGCGTGTGGAGAGCATCTGTCTGCACGCACACACAGAGAGAAATACATACATCACACACACACAAAAAAAAAACAACAATTAACAAAAAAACAATAACAACGTTTGAATGAATTACACGCTGTGCACGAGGTCTTTGTCCCGGTCGCGCGCATCCAAGCTGCATTCCCACACGAAAGGCGCGTGCACGATGGGTCAATTCCAGTGTATTAGATCAAAATAAGCAAACCTGACCCCCCCTCCCTCGAAGGGAAGGATTCCTCTTCGTGAGAGAGAGCGCGTGAATTCTGAGCGTGCACCCTGCTGCACACAACTTGGCACAACATGTTTATGTGTTTTGATTATGATTCAATAAAATCAAATCATGCGGCCAATGGCGTGGTTTGTAAATGAAGGAAATATACCATATCACATATCGAGATAAAACTGGATGCGTTGCTCTTTTTCTAAAGTTATTTGTAAATTGTGGCCAGTGTGGCAATTGTCTCTGCACTTCAATTATACTCTGTACATGCGTCAGTATATGCTGCTGTTTTGGTTAGCAGCCAAGTTCAAATATGATCAGCAGACAACTTTAATGTTCATTTGAATGGAGATGATGGAAGTATTTGTTAGCACTTTTACTATAGGGGGCAAATTGAATTGCAGTTTTCAGAAAAAGTGCTGCAGTAGAACTCAATTTATTTCCCTGTACAGCCACACTAATGCATCCATCCATTCAATTAATTCGAGAGGCTTGTTAAATGCTTTGGAATGCGCTGCTGTTTTAGTTAGCAAAAAAATTCAAATTGGCTCAGCAATCAATTTATTTAACGTCTGTGTGTTAACTCTTTGACTGCCAGACGTTTTCAGAAAAGGGATGCCGTGGGTGCCAGCCGATTTTAAGCATTTTGACTGATCTTTCAAGGTCCATAGAAAAGTATGTGTTTGGACTATGGAAACACACATACTACCAAAAAAAGATTGGACTCTCATCTTTCATCAGAAAAAAAAAGTTTGTTTCTACCTTATTCCGTTTTTCAGTAATCCACAATAGAAAATGGTTAGTTTCACCTCTGTTTTGAAACAAACGTCTTTTAACGTCTTTGGCACTCCCCCATAGGATTTTACTAAACATTATTTAACGTTTTTGGCAGTCAAAGAGTTAACTGAGGTAATGAAGGTATGTCTTTTTGGATAGAGGCATTTATTTGTTGATGTTGTCGCTGCACCTTGAGACATGACTTTAATTAAAGGAGGGGTAAAATCTTGGAGGAAATGGGGTATTTTCTCTCTGCTATTATGAAATGGCATTATTTGGTTCCTTCCCTTGCACACACAATAATGTACCCATTGAGGCTAATTATTGGACTTCAAGGTAGCTGTGTGTACCTTTTTAAGAGCCAAAAGAAAACATGTATGTTCCCAAATTGTGAAAGTCAAGAGTCACAGGTACCGATAAAGAAAAAAAAAGCTACACTTTATTTTCTGCCGTGTAAGGTACAGTTTAGAAATGAATCATGAAAAGGAGCAATGTTTTTTTCTGCCTCCCAACTGATTTGGTCTGTTATGTGAAGTGTTAAGAAAAGCAGGAGGAAGCACTGAAGTGCACAAAGGCTGGTTTCTAGTCAGGGTTCAAAGTACGAGCTGTGGATGATTTGTTTTGGTGACTGGCATTGATCAACATTATGTTAAGCACGTGCTTTTTTATGCAAATCCTATCCAAGTCCAATTGATCGGACCACCACTACTACTCAGTGTGAATCGGCCTATGTCAGTAATTGTTTTAAAATACAGCCACATAGCATGTATGCTAACGGTATATTGACACAAAACTCAACAACAAAAAATTAATTTTAAAAATAAACAACACAACAAAATGTAGGTCACATGACTTGCTAAGATTATACCCCTCACAGTCATAATTGAAATACTGTATCTTCAAATATTTAGAAAAATAAATGAATTAACTTGGCTGCGGTCCACAGGGGATCTGAATGATGCAACTTCTCGTGGCTCATTCGACTTGTTGAATATTCCAAATTTCTCCGACATGGCAATGAGTTATGCGAACAGGCCTGAGTGAAAACCCAAGGACATGACTAAAGTTTGAACATTTTTCTTTAAGATACCTGGTATTGGTACTTGCCCAATCCTAAAGTTTCTAAAGGACTGAAACTATTATATGGAATTATTATTCATGGTTAAATGTGCGAGACTTGCACTTGGTGTGCACTTTGACAAATATAAATTATCATTTTTATTTTGTATTCTATTTTTTCCTGTGCATTTTTCCTCTACATTTTATTTCTCCGGCATGCAAATGGCACATTTGGCAGAATGGCCCTTTTCTAAAGCCACAGATGTACACGTGTTTCCATACGGCGGACTGCATTTTTTATTTTTTTTGCAAGGTGGAGGAAAAGATTAGAAACAGGTCCCAAAAGGACTTTAAAAAGTGCTTAGATTTAACTCTGGAATAGTTGCATTCCGTAACTCAACTCCTTTTTACTCACCTTGATTTGGGGGCGCAGTTCATGATTTTATTTTTGTCACCTCTAGTTTTTCTTTGTCACTTTTCTTTGTCACGTTTGACGAGCCAATTATAGCTTTCTGACCATGTGCTTGCTTCATGTTTCCTTGATGCAAGGGAAGGTTTGGTGGTGCTGGGGGTGATGACTGAGGGTTAAATGCACTAGTGTGAACAGCAATTAAGTGTGTAGGTGTTTTTTTTTTTGTGTATGTGTGTGTTGTCTTTGAAGTGCCTGCACGTCTGTCACCTTCAGGAAACTGGTGGTTTCTCATTCTGCTCTGTCAAGACGTACTGGAGATCAAACGGTCTTGTTGAGGAGGCGTGTACTGGATGTGAAATTCCACTAAAAATACACACATTTGTACGCCACTTTCTGGTCCGCTGGAATGAAATGTGCACTTGATGCAGTGTAGGAAGCGTTACTTTTTTTTCAGTGTCAGTGTTTTGAGAAGCTGCTCTTTTTTGTGTAATATATGACAGACTCAAGGCTCAGGGGCCAGATCTGGCCGGCCACATCATTGTGTGGTTGCTAAAGCAAATCGTGTGTGTCCACTTCATATGTTATGGTAAAATGCGCATCAAAATTGCACTGTCTTCACTTTTAATAACGGTGAACCATTGCAGGCATTTAGTTTGTTGCTATGACGCAACAATTCCTTGACTTGTGAATTCAAAACTAGTCATCCATATTTGTCATGTACAGCATATGTGAATCGTTAGACAATCGTTTCACAATCATATGGGCCTTATCTACAGTGTGACCTGTGACCTCCCTGGCCTCTCATTAAACAGGTACTACTCGGAATAGAGCAAACGGCAACACTAATTGGAATAAGTTGAGTACTTTTTTCCCCCCGATTCCAGTGGATCATAAAAGAGTTTTTGGGTTCATTGAACTCATTATAGACTTTGAAGTGCATATTAGTCTATAATTGCATCCACTTTATCTAGTCTCTTTATTTAGCAGCCCTGGACAATGCAGTCAAATATGGCTTGATGGCGGCGTACGTACAGCTCGGTGAAGCAGGCAGGGAAAAACACTCCACATTTGCGGGACCAGGAAGAGGCTTTCAAGGCATAGTGTGTAATAATTAGCGCCATCTTGTGGTGAACTAATAATTCATTTTAATAATATGCAAAAAAATATGTCCTATCACATCAACGTACATTAAAAGGAAATATATAATACAGGTCTAGTAATCTGTAATCATATGGCTGACATGTACCCGCTACGGATGACCAAAGGACAACTTTGCAAATGTAGTTAGCCCTGCTTACATCTAGTGTTCGACCCAATGGATTGACCGCCGCTTACCTTCCGCAGCTGGGGCCCGCACGTGGTCGTTTTTGAGTCTGATGATTCGGGCTGCCACCGCTTGTCGCCCTCAGCTTTGGTCTTGAAAGCTTTTACTAGCTTTTTCTGCTAAATAAGGATGACTTGACTTGGCTAGCCGCTCTTGTTAGCCGCTCGATCCGACCTATGCCTCGGCTAACTCCCACTAGCCACCCTTGTTAGACCCTCCGGCTAACTCCGGCGTCGCTCGCCGAGATGCTGCCTCGCTCACGCCAAATAATAATATTGATGGTAGGCTTGCGAAGTTTGTTCTCTCTGAGTCACTACAGTTCGTGTGCTTCAAAACGCATGCGCTTCGGCTGTATTCTATTATTTGGCGACATCTAGTGGTCAACTTTTACACACTGTACTTTTAAGCGGATGTACTTCTACTATATAGGTATAAGAAAGATGGTAGATAAAGTGGTATGATTGAAAGCTCACAGACAGCAAACTGCTTGATTTTTCATGAATTTGACACTTCATTTTTTCTTTCTATTCAAATTTGCCAAGGTTGTAAACTCTCTCTGTAGTGTTTCAAATTTCCAAGACATTTATTTTCACTTTAAACAGACTCATTTGGGTTAAAGACTTTTTATGTCCTGGTATATTAACCTTTATAGAAACATAAAAATGAATTTCTAATGCTGTCAATTTGGGGCAGCTGCCATAAACCTTATATTAGGTGGTCTTTACATTTGTTCAGCACAGTACATACCGTTTTGGTGTTGCATAGCCCCTATCTAGATATGCCCAAATAAGGGCTAAGCTTGACAGTTGGTAAACATACAGTAGTTATGCATCTCATCTTAAATTGCCTACCAGTTAAAATGGTCAGCATAGACACCAATCTAAATGATACATAATGAACATGCTAATGGATTGGATGCAAACACAACATATGCAAAATTACTATCTTGGCTGTGGCATATTTTTTTTTGCTGGATGTCTAATGCAGCAGGAGGTTCCAGGTGTGCGGGAGAGACCTACAGAACTGAAGTTCCACCACCCTCCCCCACTTTGTAGCCTATAACAATGAGCGTCATGCATGAGTGTATTCTGGTCTTATATCTGTCCTTGCATAATCGAAGGGGAATAAAAGGAAAATAAAACAATTAGGCATGCGCTGGAAGCCACATTTGCTCATACGTGCCTGAATGGGCCAATTGGCATGAGGAGAACACCGCGACGCAAGCCCTTGTTAGCGCGGCAGATGTGCCAAATGTGTTAGAAACCACAAACCACTGGAGAGGCGAAAAAGCTACTATAAATGTTGTAGAAAAAAATATTGGGACACCTGCTGCAAGCGAACAACTAAAACAATTCTTTAATAAGACCTTTTGTGTGGACGTCTCTTTTTGTCCACTTGTGAACCTGGCTCCCGTCCCCATCTGTGTCGTAGTTCGCCCCAAGAGAAGTTCGTCCACACCAAGCACACTTTTTTATGGACGTTTCTTGCATTAGGGCTACAAAAGAAAAAACAACTCAAACTTGGGCCACCATATCTCAGAGGCATTTCAAGCCGTAGCTTGGGCATCCAGCAAATAATTTCTAGAATTTGTTTTTTTTGTTTTTTTGCACGGAAAATTTTGAGAACCCTCAGCAACCATTTTCTACCACATTAGTAGTCCTTGGGCACACTTAACACCTCAAGTCTTGTTGGTTTGGCTGGTGTGAGCTCTCCATGCCACATCCCGTCTTACTTTACTTCAAAGCACAATTGAAGAGGTGAGCCTGGGAACGGTTGCACATGCATAAGCACGTACACATGCACACACGCAGTTTAGGCATGTTGTATGATCATGATGCAATCTTTAAAACTGCCACATTGATCAAAGCTGGCTTGTGCAATAGAAATTATCTGCTAGGTTGCAGTAATGCATCAGGCCTGCACATGACAGTCAAACAATGTCATGAAAAATAGCTATTTAAAAAAATAAAATCATTATTAGAGTTTGTACTAAATTAAATATAATAGCAAGTGAAACTTATTCAAGCACTTAGAATGAGTTAAGAGTCATGATTCAAATTGATACACGTGCTACAAAAATAGTTTAACTAACAATGGATATTGATTAGAGTGTGATTCGTGTGTGTAATGTGTGAAATGAATTGGTTCAACGGATGACTCATGGTTGACCAGAAAAGTAAGGGTTGATATATATTGAAAACATTTATCTTTTACGATTATTGGCCTTGCCTTTATGATTAAAGCCAATTTTTTCTTACAACAGAAGGGACTACCTGCTTAGGGAATGCCTCATGCAACAGAATCCCAGTAATGAGAAGGAGCCAGATGGGCTGTCATGGTAAGACCAGCCCCTGCATGTACTGTACCACTGACAAATTGAGGAAGTGGTTGACATTGAAAAAAATTTCTGGAAAAGACAACACGGAGGCTAATCATGGCAGCACAAGAACAGGTCCTAAGATCAATAGAGACCAGGATCTACCGCATCCGACAGGACATGTAAGCAGTTAGCAGGAATGGTTTGCTACTTTGTATTTATCATTGTCATGATAACTTTGATTCCGCCATTGTCTATTTTGCGTTTGAGTTTTCTGAATCTGAATTTGTTCAACTTCATATATTTGGCAGTCTTGAACCAGTTTAAAAAAATATCGCGAGTGGAATTATTTATCAATCATTGAAACTGGGTCATTCCCCTCCATGCTAAGTGGCGTTAGACAATGCCGCTAATAAATATGATAAGACGTGTGGCTGAAAACAGCACAATGATTCATTCACACCTCCAATGCTGCCAAACGTCTTTGTGTAAATCAGTGGCTGGAAAAGGACATTTTGAAGGCTGAGTGGCTTTCACACAGAACTGCTGCTCTAAGTATAGTAACTAATGAAATGTATAATTGCAGTCAGTCATGACCTGATAACATAGTTAGTCACAGATTGAGCGGCCTCATTAGTGGCGGCACAGGAAGTCCGGGGAGATGGCCACTTACTGTATGTGTGCGATGAGTGATGAACATTCACAAAAACGGGTTGTATGCTTTCATTCCCCCCGCTAGCCACACCTTGCCTTTTTTCTGTATACACGTGTACCGTATTTGCATATTTTGGGAGAATGTCTGATATTTTTGTCGTTTATTTATTTTCCATTCACTCCCGAAATTGGAAGTTTTGCTGTAACGCATTTGACAACAATTTTCCGTAAATTGCAACAGCAATTAGCCAGCAATTAGTTTAGGGAATATTTCAAAGTCAGTTTTTCCAGGCTCAACCTTTTTCCATTATATAACTTTTACTTCTAGGCAATGCTTTAAGTAACATTTTAACCTTCTTTTGAATTGTTAAACAAGTAGAAGTAAGAAACTAAGAGAAGTAAAGCACTGCATAATGAAAGAAAACTTCTTGGACCACATAACAGCTGCTTGGTAGTTTTAATGTGCATGCGAATAACACGGAAATCTAACCCTAAAATCCCCATTAAAAAGCTTTTTAATGCGATTTTTTTCTCTCTTTGCTTGCACATAATACATGTTGAAGAATGTCTTTTTGTCTGTGGTGGCGTCATCAAATGTTCTATATGTCAAACATGTGAGCGGGGCAGCATGTCCACATGAAAAGTCTCCACTCAGCATTCGGCTCCTAAAAACACTGGTATGTAATTTGACTGCTGGTGGAAGCCACAAGAGAAGTTTCCCCTCTCATCACTTCCAGGCCTCATCTGTGCGGAAGCATCAGACACGAGTGGGCAGGGCACTGTGGGAAGGTGGAGGTGTAATTTCAGATGCTCGCTAACTGACCAGAGCAGCAGTTATGTGAGCTTCAAAAGCAGCGGCGGCGGCGGCCGCAGCAGCCCCGCAATCATCAGGACCAGCTGTGCCCCTCACTCCCGGACGGGCGTGGGATCTGAATTTGCCACGTGAAAGGTGCCGACTTCCCGGCCAATTAGCCGCCTTTTACGAGGGCTTTAAACTGTCTGCTGGAATGTCCTGCAAACTGATGATTAATTGAACACTCATTGACCAAAACATAGCCTGCACATTTGAATATATACTGTGAGAGCGGGTTAAAATTTATATTTTAGTAGTTCCTTCCCACTCTAAAAAATGAACACACCAATCCCCTACTATATCCTGGTCCACCTATCACGCCCTTCAACTCTAAAAGTGTGTTAAAATAAAAACCTTGGCCCAATATACACCTCCCCCGACAATTGAGTAATATGTATCACTATTTACAAAAGTATAGTATACAGTACTGTAAAATAATATCGATTGAAGGATGCCAAGAATTAGAATTATAAAAGCATTTAAAAAAAAAATACATTTCTTGTATTCAATCTCATTGCACTGCATACATAATATTGTGGCCATCAAGTGTTTATGCGTCTGCTACTTCCTTTTGAGCTTCTTAAACAGGGACATGGCATGTGCGAGCTGCTTATTGTGTATCATAGTAGTGCAGTAAGTCCCTAATAGGCTGCTAATCTGAGTCCATGTTTGGCGTCTAGAGTTCACGTGGATTATAAGGGTTAAGATGTCTGAAAAGGGATGCAGAACTTTGCATTTTTTAGCGGGCTTGTTGTCTCAGCAGTTTTTCCCCCAAATACAATAGCCGGAGTGCTAAACACATTTGTAGGTGTTGACGAAAGCAGTTTATGGGGCATGTAAACTATTGTTTCTCTTTTTATATTAGTCTTTTTTTTTATAGTCAAGTCAATAGTGGTGTAGTAGTGTTGTATTATAGCAACAATAAGTAATTGAATCTGAAAACAACAACTTCAAAATCATTTTGGACTATTGTAATGTATTGTACTGGCTCATTGGGTGACAGGATATGATGTAATGTGGATTCCAGTAGACTCTGCCATGTGATGGCTCCACAATGTTGGAGCATCCATGTTTATTTTTTTTAATTGCCGTTCCCAGAAGGTCCAATTTTTCTGCAATTATCGCTTTAAAAAAACAACAACACATTTTCATTTCATGTAAATGGAAATATTATGCCTTGGGATTGACTGGCAACCAATCTAAATTAGACCCTGTAGCTAGTAGTGTAAAATTACAGAAGTGTGGAACTGTCAATGTGGAGCAAACATTTTTGATTGGCAGACTCAAATACTGTATGCATTTGCAAATATGTGTGAATGTATTTGCGACACCCCTGGTGGACATCGTACAATACCATGTAGCATGGTTTAGCTCAGGCTAAGCCGCATGATCATTTTAATGTGAAACATGTTGGATGTAGCTCGTGATAAGCAGGTCTGCCACATAGTCTCGAGCACTGGTTGGCCACCTTATATACTCAAAGAGCCATTTGGAACCCACAGTTCGTCACAGGTGTGCGGGGAAAACTCTAAACTCAACTGGGATAGACTCCAGTTCACCCTTAACCCTAACGAGGACATCACATCTCGAGGTCACCATGTCAACAATCCCAATGACTTGAAATCAAAAGGTCTAATTACTGCTCATGTCGCCACAACAAAGGGAGCGAGTGGCGAGTTGAACTCTGAGTGGACTTTCTCCGCTCGCTCACATCAAACGCCAGCCCGCCGGGGACGTCCCCGCTCCCTCAGCGGGATTTATGGGCCGTAACGCGAGGCGGCGCACGGCCGTATTTCCCGCGTAGAGGTCCTTGCCGCCGGCGTGGTGAAAGGCTGTCGTCAGGAGACCAATGTCCCACCATGCGTTCTGCAAGGTCGGGATGATTCAACTCTTCTATTTCTCCTGGTGTGTTTTCATCTGATTTATTTTATGTGACTCCCCAAACATTAGTGTGGCTCTTCTTTTCTCCTGACTGACGGTGTTCAACTGAAATATTCCGACGACACTGAACGTATGGAGAAATGGCGTCTGCCGCTTGAAGAAGGTTGACATTGTTCTCTTGAGGACTGGATGAACTGCGCCCTCTGCTCTTGTAATTATGATGAGCTCGAGCACTTCATGAGGGGCGCTAATTGGTGTCGCGGTGACCTTGCTGTGCTGCTCTGCATCAAAAAAAGCAATCTGATGAGAGCCGTATCAAAAAAATCTATGTATGCAAGGATTTTACAACATTTTCTGGTCTGTCATTTGTCATTCGTCAGTGGTGTGGGCACCCTTCTGTCACTGTCAATCCGTCATCTTTTTTCAAGCCGAACCAAACTGTAATTGTCAGTCCATGATTTTGTTTGAACCACCCGTCCATTTATGAGCAGATTGAATTTGCCTTAAAAAATCATTTGAACGGACTAAATCGTGAATAGTTAACTTTGAGCCTTTTAACCCTGGAGAACTCAAGAACCCTTTTCTTCTTTGGAAAATTATGAATTATACATTAAATGACTGATATAAGTTCACTGAACACCAAAATATATGTTTTTTCAATTTTAACCCTTGTTTTTTTAACTAGCTCAGAGTTGCTAATTTATCAAAATATATATATAAAACATACTCCTAGGCATTCTGCAACATGATATGAAATAGATTAACAAAAAAAACACAATTTTACCATCTGATGGTTTGCTGAAAAGATGGTTTTGTTTGGATTGATTTCCAGCTCAACAAAACAGCATGTTGCCAGCCATCTTGTCACCACCACTGTGGCTCATGTAAGTGCAATATTCATCCACTAAATGGCCCCATGCAGGGGTCAGAAGTGGCACTCTGGACTTTTGAGGTTAAATTTGTAAAAAAAAAAAAAGGTCTTTGTTATTTGAGTAGCAGAATTTATAGGGGCCAAATTTGACCCCGTGTGTTCTCCAGGGTTAAAATGGACTTACTCTGCATTAAAATGGCTGCAATTCCAAAATGATGCATCCAACTGTTCAATTAAAGCTGAAAGTCTACACTAAATCCTATGTTGATTGTGGTGGTGCATAAACTCAAAATCATAAATTGTCTAAATACTTCTGGGATTTACCATAAACCAGGTGGGAGTTCTGCAAGTTCTCGCCTGCCTGCAACACTGCCGGATCATTAATGGGTGTAGTTGGCCTCTTAAGAGCGGGATTAATGGGTTTCACAGCACTTGTTTGCAGAAACAGACTTTTGCCTTGCATTGCCGGTGTAATCGCTGCTGTGGTTGTCGGAGGAAAGCGGGCTTAATCTGCCTTAGTGGGATCACTTTGTAATAGAGTTAGTGTGCCCTGGTCTGACCTTGGTGGACCCTGTATTGCGTGTCTAATCCTTCCACAGTCCAAAGAAAATAGATCTTTCTTGTTTGTTTTTTCTCATCAGCACATTTTGGTTGAGTAGTTTTGAACAATGGAGGTGTAGATAAGGGATAAGTATACGGCACACAGGGGCATCAGAAAAAGGCTCCAAAACATTTAACCAACAATACTATTTACTGCAATAAATTGGATTGTTGCATTATGTCTTTTTTTCCATTCATTTAGTATGGCCCTCAGAGGACGTTCTGTGTTAGAGCCTTTCTTGTCTTAGCAGCCTCTTTGCATACATTAATACAGTGGTGAATGAAATGAGAAGGAAGGGAGGGGGGGGGGGGGGGGGGGTGAGGCAAATCATAGTGGCAAACGCATACAGGATTATCATCAACTCACCACTTGCCCTCAGCATGACGGAGAATTTAATCACATTCTCTCTCTCTCTCTCTCTCTTTTTTTTAATGCTGCACCAACACTAGGCTTACTTATTATATTGTGCAGTGGTCTCCCAATGGCTTCCATAAGAATACATTTTTTTCACGAAAACCTTTTGGAGGTGAAAAAAAGCATGATCTCTTGTACATAAACTGGTCCAGTGTGCATGTGCAGTACTACCAGTAAGTGGCAGAAATGTGGCCGCCAATGGAAAAACTAAAAACTTAGGACTATTGTGAGAACAAACAAATAACACTTCCTGACACAATACATTTTCAATATGTTCATATCTATCTATAAGAACGCTAAATTCATTTACTATTTCTATTAGTTTAACATTTTTTTCCCACTTTTGTTAACAAGAGTATGAAAACCTATAATTTTTTTTATTTCACATTTAGAACAGAAATAAAATTTCTGATTAATCGTGAGTTAACTAGTGAAGTCATGCGATTAATTACGATTACAAATTTTAATCACCTGACGCCCCTAATTTTTAATAATATTTTCTCTTTTTTATTGTGTCAGGCAATTTTTTAATTGTAATTAATTGCATGACTTCAATAGTTAACTCACGATTAATCACACATTTTATATCTGTTCTAAATGTACAATGTTTTTTTTCTAGGTTTTCATACTCTTAACAAAAGTTTTTTTTTTTTTAAACTACTAGAAATAGTTTAAATTAATTTTTCACGTCTATAGCCGTCAATGGCAGTGAATGAGTTAATGAACTAGAATTACGACTATAGTGAAAATCGAATCGTAGAGATATAAGACAGCGGTTACACATCTACAATTTAATCACGTCCAAGCCAACTTCTTTTTTTTTTCAGTGGAGGTGTAGTCCCATTGCCTCCCTAAACCAATGGGGGGCTGGAATTTATTTTAGGGGTTCATTAAGGGATGAGAGATCCACGGTCAGTGCAGCAACAGTGAGTCCTGAACTCAAAAAAGTAAGTAAGCATTGATGTTGGCGGTCGTGTTTCTGCACCCCCGTGCTGATTAAAATTTCATCCAGCTATTCGTCTGCGGATGGCAAGAGAAGGCAGCTGTTGAGCTTGCTCCACCATATACAGTACCTTCTTATTAAGCTGTGTGTGATCACTTTGAAATTGTCACTTCTTGTTTTGGGAATGAAGCCTTTGATGGTGTCAGTAGCGGTACACTCGCCTGACATAAGCAGTAAGCTTATGTTAAGGTTCAGTCCAAGATTTTGTTGGCTTTACACCCCAAATCATCAATCGAATAAACAGTAGACGGTTGAGTGTGAATCCACAGTGTCATTAAGCCTCAATCACTTTCCTTTCTTTTCTTTGGTCCTTCCTCGGGTCTCCTGACAGCCTCACGACTCTGGCTGGAAGTGTTCGGCTTAGGTGAACGGTTTGGGATTTTTTAATAGGTTTTAGGTGAACTAATGAATACACACACACTCACACGCACGCACATACTCACCCACATACAAAAAAAAAAGAGAGCAATGATGATGATATGTCAAATCGGTAAAATTACCGAATGAACAATACTGAGCAATACAGAAAAAAAAAAGAAAAAAAAAGCCTCAATCACTTATCTCAATAAATTCCACACAGTCGACAGAATTCTTAATAAATCAGTCTATCAGCAAATCGATTATTGTGCCCATAGCCGCTCCTCAATTCCATCCTTTCTTTGCAGTTTTGCCCAGCAACAGCAGTCACATGTTCTTAATTTATTCATCGATCCAACATGTGATCATCAACCCTCAACAAAAGTTATTATCAGCAGCATGCTATACTTTGCTTGAAAGTGAACATAGTAAACGTTAAACAAAGCAAAGTGCAGGAAGCGGTGCCAAACGAACGTGTCTGAAGACCAACAGGCCGGTACTTGCTGGGAATGACGGCTTCAAATTGCTACTTTCTTTTCTGTGTGTTTGTCATGATGGTGCATCCCACGATCCAAGTAAGATTTATGGCAGGCGCACGCAGATAGACGTGCAAATAACGAGTACAATTGTGTGTGCTTTTGCATCTTCTTCTTCCCACTACTTGTAAATGTAGGCGCATTTGGAGCTGCTGTGTATTGTTGCAAATTCTGTGTTATGTTCAAAGTCTCTTGAAAATGCCGCATGCATCCATTCATTCATGCGCTTGTGTTTGTGTGCAAAAATGATGTTGTTGCCTCGCAGCGATGTACCTGCTTGTTTGTCGCCCGCCTCAGCCGCTCGCAGGCGAATATTAAAGCTTTATTTTCGGAGATGCGGGCAAAAAGCTCCACTTTGAGTCTTCAATACTTAATGAAGAACAAGGCCATCGGTCAGCGTTTTTAGTCAACACAGTGTGTGCGTGCGTACTTACTCGTGTGGTTATTTCTCCACTGCAGAAAAATTACCCCTGCGAAGCTTCAAGGCAGACATTTTGCCTTGACCTTATTTGATAATCAAATAATTTGAGTTATTTGATTAATCGTTGGAGCCCTATCACTGGGTTTACCTAGCTGTCATCGTTGTATGCCTCTGGAAGGAAGCCCACTCCTCCGCCGGACCCGCTGTTCAACTTATAGTAGTCCAGCAGCCCTACAGGGTGGGATGGGTAAAAAGCACTCGGAACCGAACACAGGATGATTTTATCTGCTCGGCGGGTCATTCCTGTTCTATAGGGAATTTGACCAGCAACTGTGTTATGTTTAACTGTCCAAAATGCTATTTCGGGTGTACGGTACCCATGGTCCGTAAGGGGTGTAATATAACTTTCCAAACCAATGTGAGTATGGGCATTTATGATTCGCAATGTAACAATCCCTCCGGGTGCACGCCGCTAGGAGCATTTAAACAGCCCAGGTGCATTCATGATACCGCTCAGTGTCTGAAAAGTAATGGCACTTATTGGAACCATACAATATGGGAGGACACATGGATAATTAATAGTACTGATATAACCGGAAGAAATTCTATGTTATTTGTGGTAATGGTGGTATCTACTGATATCACACGGAAGCCTCTCACATTGTGCCTGTAGTAGAGACATGCTCAAATTTAGCCACACAACGCACACATGACGAAGTACACTGGACAGTCCTGTTACCCCCCCCCATACCTGAATGCAATGGCTGAAGGAAACGAGCATGGTATGACACCCTGCTCGGTGGAACTGGAACAGTCCTTGGACTTTCCAATTCCATTGACGGAGAAGTCACTCGGACAATGTTGTCAAACACTGGATATGACACCTCACATGCTGTGGAAACCATAGGAGTATGGTAACCCTCCACAGTAGAGCTCCAAGGACAAGGAGCGAAGCTGTTCCTGGAACAGTTAAAATGGGACTTGATGATGTGGACCGCCACCGAGGAGGTTTTCTGAAACCTCACACGAACTCTGAACATGACCATTTGTAATCTTAAGACTTTAGACATGCGTCTTCAACGAGAACGTTTCATAAGAGCAGTCACTTCGGTTAACGATCAAGAATGGCGACGCCTATGGAACATCTCCAAGGATCTGTGGCTACAGGTCCATCCTGAGGTCGCTCAGTGTAATGAGACTGCATGTACGGGTCGATGGTTGCAAATGAATGTTACAAAACCAATAATTGTATGTCGGTATCATGTATTACCTGTAATCACAAGTACCGGGTATTGGTTTTTAAGACCTCAAGGAGATTGGTTTAGCCCACAAACTAATCATACTTATGACTTGCGTAGATGTGAAAATGCAGATGGAGGAATTGCTTGCCTACAACAGGAAGTATATCAAGAAGCATGCTTAACTCAAGACAAGGCATTATGTGGTTGGCATGTCGAACAACCTTCTGATTTGCTGTACCAAGTTGGACCTCACACTCTTTGTAAAGCAACCAGTCACAGCCATCCACAACTGCCTGAGATACCGTTTTCAGGATGTTTAAAGGGGGTACATCTCTGGACCTGGAAGAACCAGACCTATAGGTTAACCAATTATACCAGTGTGCATCGCCTGAACAAGGTTCAATGGCAAGTGTTGCAGATGCCCTGGACAGTTTCATTGGAGAGGTTCAAATGCGCATTGAATCAATCCACAGAACTGAGGAAATTGGTAGAACAGTTCCGGTCTAACGTTTCCAGGTTGGGGATTAACACTTTGTTAACTCAAGCAAAGGTATTGCATGCAGCCAGGAAGATCGAGCAAGATTCGGCTCATCACTGGTGGGATATATTCTCGGGAATGTCAGTAACAGCTCGACAATACTTTGTTCCTCCACTGCTGGTATTGATTGCAATAATTGCTTCGCTGACTATGTGTAATGTGTGTGTGTTCTTGTATGTTTGCCGGGTAAAACGCGCCTTGTCTAGTCGTATGACATCACTTGCTTTTTCATGAGAATTTCACAAAACATTTGACCCCCTTGCCCCATTGTTTGGGTGCAGTACAATTTGTGCAATCCAAACGAACAAATCTGCTTGGTAAAGATAAAAATGAATATCCTTACATTTGATTCAGGATTTAGTATTCCTGGCATGGCCATGTGTAGTTTACTCCAGACGTTGCTGTTACATTTTATCTAGACCATTTTAATTTCTTCAAAAACATCTCCTATTAGTCGTACTTCCTCCATGGGGACAGCACAGGGGACTGAAATATGTTCTGTAAATATGCCAGAGACACTATAGTCCCTCAAGGCCTGTTCAATCGCTTTCCAGCCATTCAAATTCAGCCACTGTTTTTCCTGTAAAGACTGCAGCCGAGCATGATTGGACTCCAGGCTTTTACTTTGAATGACCTGGAAGTATATAACAGGCATGACGAGGCTAATGGAAGCTTCTATTTCTCTCTATAATGAAAGAAAGGAGGAACGTTACGATCCCACAATTTCTTACACAAGTTTATACCGCATGGCTCAACATAGCTCTATTTGCCTCCGTTTTCTGGAGAAAACGGCAAAAACCCTCAGGCAAACGATCACGTAAATGTGGAATTGCCTATGTGGAGTGAACAGTTTGGCTGGGCTGTAGTCATTCCAATGTACTGACAAAATCATTTGAACATTTTGATAGTTGTATGAATGCATTGGCAAAGTCGTTTGAACATATCGGTAAAATGTAGGCCAAATTGCTAAAACTGCATTTTTTTCACAGAATGCCGCAGAGTATTATCCCGTAATACCACAATTCTGCATGTACAAGTTAAAACACTGTGGCAATACGGGAATTAAAAATTATTATTTTTGAAAGAATTTAGCCTACATTTTACCAATACATTTCGACGACTTTACCAAAATGTTTGAATTACTTTATTAAGATGTTCAAATGACTTTACAGTACGTTCAAGCGGCATAGCTCAATCAAACTGTTATTCCACACTGGCAGATCCAATGATGTTTTTCTATTTTTTTCATCACTGTAAACTCTACACAGCCTCACCCAATTACCTTCCGATACTTTAGAGGTACAGTAGTAATTTTTACAACTTCACACAACACAAATTCATGTAACACAAGTCAAGGCTCACTATTTGCTCCAGTATCGAAGAAGAATAAATAGTTCTAATAAAAATAAAGGAGGAGGGAATGCTTTTCAGTAAAGTATTAAAGCAAACCTACATTTATGTTATGTGGATTGTTGCAAAGGTTTTACAAGGTCTGGATATCTTTGAGACACGGAAGGGCCCCAAGTATGCAAAAAAAAAAACCCCACCCCCGTCTTCACTTCTCGCACTACACTAAGCGTTAATTTTTACGCTAAAGAGTCGATTGCTTGTCTCTGTTTGATTGCGTAATCAGACGCTACAGCATATTGTCTGTCTTACTGTCACAAGAGGGCGTTTGAGTGTAAATACGCTGATGTGAGGATTTATGCTGTTTGCCAGCTAGCATTAGCTTAGCACTTGACAAGTGAACAACACACTTGAGTGACTCGTGCTGGTTATATTTGAGGATAGATTTGCTTTATTTATTTATTTATTTTTACCGTGCTGTTAGTCTCATTTTTAGCTAAATATTTTCAAAATAATACTACTTTCAGACTGTGATAATTAATAAAGATGTTTTTCATTCATTCTCTCTGTGCGTCCACGGCCGCCGTGGCTGAGGACTTGTGCTTTATTCCACCAACAAAAATGTGCCTGTAACATTTTTTACAGTCCTCGCTACGGGTGTTAAGTGCTGTCATTTTGATGATTACGGAAGTCTGCAATCATCTGCTGGTAGGTACGGACAAGACGGTCTGTTCTGACGTCGCTAATGCCGGCTGTGTATTGAGGAGGATGATTACATAGAACATTGCTGGAACAAGTAATGGAAAAGTTTCTTCTGCAAAGGAGACTTTTTTTCTTTTGTGGTTTGCTTCTGCTCTGAGACCCGCCTGTCCATTCATGAGCATGCATGGAAAGCCCATCAGCAAAGACCACCCCCACAGGAATCCTGCTTTGTATTGAGACATTGAAAAGTGTGATGACTTCTTTCCCCGTCTCGATCCTGGATTTCCTTCTGGGCAGGCTGACATCCTCCCAACATGCATGTTAGTCTATCAACTTTCCCCCTGTGATTGACTGATGGTCCGTCCAGGGCCCACCGGGGCGAGGCTCGATTACCACTGTAACTCTGCATAGGATAAGCGGTATAGAAAATGGATGCATGAATGCATGAATGGATGGAATGACTCCCTTGAATGTAAAACCACAAACAGATGGCGGACTGATGAATAGTCTGACTATAATACAGTTTAGCTGAGCTTGCAACACAACTAAAACATTCTTTAGGACTACTTGCATTGCATTGACGAAGTATCCATGTCAGTGTATCAATTTAGTCCTTTGAAAAATTGGTGGTGTTTTTCCAGCATAGTCAGCAATGAGGACGGTCGTCCACATGATGACACAACTCTTCCGGGCAGCGTCATTCTGAACATCACAAGGCTGGCGGGAATAGGAGTTCAGAATGTTTATCAAAAGGGTTACGCGGGTCATGAGTGAGTTGTTCTGCCACCTCATCCCTTGTGCTCAACATGTTCCTCTACTTAGTGTGTCATAGAGGTTGTATTTCAAGCAATTATCCCTATGTGGCCTGCGAACATTGATCTCGTCTTTCTTTTAATTACACGCGCTTTCCATTTTCCACCACCATCGAAACTAAATGCTCTCACAGAACCTTAAGTTGGAAAGTGTGAGAAAATGCTGATGTGACACGTCGTCCATTATGAGACATTTTCCAGCGTCATGACGACACGTTGATGCACTCTTACAGACCCTGGAAAGTGAATTCTGAGATTTGTTTCTAAACATTATACATTTTGAAGACGGACTACTACAGTCCCCTTCAAAAGTATTGGAACAACAAGATCAATTTGTTTGTTTTTGTTCTAAGACTTTTGGGTTTCAGATCAAAAGATTAATGTAAGACAAAAGTTCAGAATTGCCTCTTTTCATTTATGGTAATTTTTATCAATATCATATCCATTATTTAGTACTTTTATTTTAATTTTTTTGCAAAATCCAAGCTGGTCCGAAACACTCAGGCTCATCTGTGAAGCATAGCGGAGGCAATGTCATGGCTTGGGCTTGCATGGCTGCTTCTGGAACCGGCTCACTAATCTTTATTGATGATGTAACTCATGATAGTAGCAGCAGAGTGAATCAAATACGTGGACGCTCTCTGACTGGCTGTCAATCACCAGACCTTAACGCAATAGAGCATGCATTTTACCTCCTGAAGTGGAGACTGAAGGGAGAAACAACCAAGAACTGAAAGAGGAAAGGATGGGTCGCAGGTTTGATGCAGTTATTTCAAGTAAGTGTTATGCCACCAAATATTCAATGTTAAGTTAATTTAATAAAATCTGTTCCAATACTTTTGTTCACTTGAAAAGTGGGTGGGTTGAAACAAAAGGTGCTCTGCCCCGAGTTGTTTAACACATTTAGATGTAAATGCCATGAAATCAAACCTGGAATTCTGAACTTTCGTCTGATCATTTGATCTGAAACCCAAAAGTCTTCAACATACAACAAATACAAATCGACCTTGCCGTTCCAAAACATTTGGAGAGAAAGATTGAAAATGGATGCATAGAAGTGATCTGAAAAAGCTTTAAAATTATGTCAGCTACTAACAAAGCCATTATTTTCAAAAACTAAATTCTCCTAAGAACAGGCTCACTGAACACTCCGTTTGAGATTTATAAATTCACTAAACGTCTTTGTTTGGCAGTCTTCAGCAAATTCCATTAAGACCTCTAATTATTCATTGTAAGCTTTAATAATAGAACATTTTGTAACTCTCAACAAAACAAGGAGCCAAACTGCATCTCCAGAGGAAAACGGAAAGCGCAACTCAGTGAGCATTAGTATAACTTACATGAATTAAAAGCCAAATGCCATAAATAGGTTCATCTCGCTCACAAAAAGGCTAACCCATCATTTTAGGGCGTTAAGTCATCCTTTTTTTTTTTTTTTTTGTATCTTGTTGCCGTGTGTGGCTTGCAAAACGGCTCTAGCCTCTCCATCCGTACGCTTGTGTTGTTTCACGCTCGCCGACGCAACCTGAATGCTGCCAGGTGAGGGGAACCACTCACACGTCGGAGATGCCATTTGGTTTGTCGAAAGCATTTGGCCAGCTGTGCGCTTGTCGTATTTGTTCAAGTGAGTGAGTGTCAGACTTCCAGGGTGTTAGAAAGTCATATTTTTCCGCTGGGAAACGTTTGACCTCCTGTAGACGTGTTGGAACTGCTACACTCGCAGCATATGAATCACGGCTCCCACCTGATGTGGCCCCCCAAGACACACATGTCACTTTTTGACATGTGTGTCTTGAGTCGCAATGGCTACTCTTTGGCCCAGTTGCTTTTTTTTGCTGGAGCTTGAGTGAGGTCAGCGCTTGAGCTTTGGTCTCCTGTGTGGCTGAGGCCAGGGGGTGTGTGTGCGCGCATGTGGATGCGGATTTGGAGGGTTAAAGGCGATTGTGGAAGGTTGCTTTATGTGAGTGGCAGCCTTTCTGCTGCACTCTGCAAGTCCTGGCAGGACCGACAGGAAGCTGTAATTACGACGAGAGGTTTTACTCTGGCAAGACTTACCCCCCCCCCCCCCACCAGCCCACGAGAAAATCCCATCTCACATTAAGAGACCATCTTTTTCTAATTATGTTTGGCTAAGTAGGTTGTGGCGCCGTAATGTGTGTTTAAAGCTTCCTTTACTGTGTACAGTAGAACTTCTATTACAGACATGTTTGAACCAAATAACATCACATTTCACCCCCTCGACTAAATGGCTTACCACATTTGGAGTCACTATATTTGAATGAGTAGTGTTTAACTTAATGGACTGATTTAAAATATCTCAACAATTAACCGCTAACTAGTTTTGAAATCAAACGTAAATGATGATACTGTAGTTTGTTCAACTTTTGTTCAAGTTACTGTACAAAGGGGCTCGGTAACGAAAATCACTTGCAATACAGTATCTCTATGTTGATAATTCTACATATGATATTTAGAAGTTTTGGTGGAGATTTTAGCAAGGATTATGGATATTGACGCACAAGATTTGCTTTTGTGGGCCACATAAAAGGAAAAGGCGGGCCAGATATGACCCCCGGGCCTTGGGTTTGATACCTGTGATGAAAATCATTATGGACTAGACATTTTCAATTTTCTTTTTTTTTGCTGGCGATTTGGAAAGGTAGAAATCTGTTTTTACATAGTATTCGTGGTCGAAGCCTTACTGAGCAGAAATATGTTATCTGATAGCAGAAAATAGTAATAGTAATAATATATTTTTCTTATATATATATATATATATATATATTAATGTGCTCAAACAAATAGTTGATTTGTCACTTTATTATGCAATGCAAAACCATAAAACATCCTTAACACATTCACTCCCAGCCATTTTCACCGAAGCAACCCCCTTTGCTCTCGGTTGTTTTACTGGTATTTGTTTGACTGATTTTGTTTCTTTTATCAGGAAAAAAAGAGTATATTTGTATCTGTTTTCGTTTTGCAGCAATTAGCATTATAATATAGCAAAGTTTCATCATTATTCACAAACCTGTTCAAAACACCGGGGAAAAAAGCTTGTTGCGACATACTCGGCTGCCACCTGGTGGCTGTTTTTGTAATTACTGCCATTGCTTCACACGTTCTATGCAGTTCAGATGCTGCATCAAACCCTATTGTATCCTTTAGCATAAAAAAATGTGTCAAAATTAAATAAATAAATAGTTATTGACGTTTAGTGATTAGACAGTTCTGGAGAAATATGTCATAGTCATGTGCCTGTGTGTAATTATGACCATTATGTGGGATGGGGAACAATCGAACGAGGCAGCCTTTTTTCCCCTCTTGGGCCGGTTTCTTCTTCTTCTGTTTCTTCTTCTTCTTCTTTAATCTCACAAATACTCCACATTAGTAAAATGGATGGATGGGTCTATTAGGCTTATCCTCACCCTATATAAATAAATGTAAACATGAGTAATAAAAAAAAAAGTTCAGATGGGGTATGGTACCCATGACCCGGCATATGCAAGTCGAATGAAGTATTAGCCTTTTCGCTGTGACAAGTGGAGACAATGCATCCGCTGTCCAAAGGGTATGTCAAGGTGATGATGTCAGAAATGCTATGTTTTCCTCTGTTTCAACTCAAACCAGGAATGCTTTGTAGCATATCACCGAAGGTAAAGTATAGTTAACCATAAAACCTGTATTAACTGCCCAGGGATTTTTGAAAGTAGTGGGCCTTGAGAAACAAATAGGATTTTGAAAAATATTCGAATTACAATATTTTTCACGTCAATATTTCCGTCTGCATTGTAATGTAATGATTTTTCAAATCCTCTTCTCATTTATTTGTTTAACAAACACAAAGTCTTCCATTAATGAGTTATAATAAATAGTATCACACTTATTATACATACATGTTTTGGTCTTATATGTTAGTTTTACAATAAAATAATAACAAGTGAACCATGAATGAATGAAAAACGGTTTGTTTACGTACCTTAGAGTTGTTAACTGAGGCTTTGATCGGCAATCACTGATCTCGTACTTTTCCACAAAAATTAGCTGTTCACGATTACTAATGTTTATCTCTGCTTACAATACACCAACATTATATATTTTTGAGCATATTTTCTTCAGCATATTTTAACACACTCATAATATATGTTGTGTATATGTTGTGCAGACATCATTCATATATTTTATTGCAAACAGCCAATAACGACACGAAGAAATAATCTCCTCTCCACCTTTACCCCATTTTGGTGATGCCATTTTCAATAGAATTTTTCTTAGCCCAAGATTACAGCCTCTTTCCCTGCGCCCCCACATGTATGCATTCCCACCTACTCTCAACCCTCCTGGTGGCTTGGCACTCCTTGACGTTGGCAGCCAATAACCATAAATGACAATCTGTGACCATCATCAGGAAACAAAAGAGGACTGTAGTGTATATCATTTTATGGATGTTAACATTTTTCTTTTTCATAGAAATGATGGGAGAAAGTCACTTGAAATTCACCATTACATTAGCTTCGATTCATGAACGGCAACTGTTTCATATGTATCAGTGAAATTCCTTTATATATATATATATATATATATATATATATATTTTTTTTTTAAGTATTTGCTTATATATGCTTTTCATATGATAACAATGATCTTTCACGTGTTTCTAATTTGCCAGCCTGGTTGCCCGATGAAAAAATGTTTGAGTATTGAATGATTTAAAAACTCATAACATTGGGACATACTTGCCTTTTATTGTACAGTAAGGATATGTTGTCTCACAGATGTGGACATACCAGACCAGATCTTCCTTCCTTATGATCTTTGTTTCTCCTCCAGGCCCTCCAGCTGACGTCTCGGCTGGCTGACCCCTGCCCTCCCCCGCCCCCCTCCCCCGCACCCCCCTCCTGCTCCAGCTGCAGGGCTTTGTTGTCGGTGAGCCCCGCTTAGTAATGAAGTCCAGCATGAGGCAGTGGAGGCGGCTGGTGTTGGTGGGAATGCTGGCCTGGGTTCTCATCTTTCTCGCCCTTTTCTCCTACTTCCTGGACGCCAGCGTTAGCAAGTCGCCTACCTCCGCCGGCTCCCTGCTCTCCCAGCACCCTGACACCCGCCGACTGGCCTCCATTCAGGCTACCCGTCAGCAGAACGCCGTCTCAGTCTCCACCTTGACCTCGACCTTGCCGGGGGATGCGCCGGAACCTGAGCCTCACACCAGCTCTGTGACCTCCAGCACCAGTGCGCCCTATGCCAACTATGGCAGCCAGGAGATCAGCCGGCAGGATTTCATGGACCCGCAGACTCTGGCGGCCTGGTCTTCTTTTGGCACAGAGAATGTGGGCTCCCACTCAAACCCGATGGTCCAAAGTCGCGAGCTTACCTCCCAAACTATGGAATATCAAAACAGAGCACAGCCCCATGGAGGAGAGGAGCAGGAGGACGAGGATGAGAAAGAAAATGCAGATGAAGTAAAGACAAACAGAATACGAACTGAAGGTGTCAGGACGGCTGCTGACACCTCCTCGAACCTGGAGGAGAACATCTCCTCCAAGTCGGCATCGCTGCTGAAGCGCATATGGCAGGGCCGCTTGTCCACCGATATGCTGGACCCGAGGCTGCAGCGAGCACGGAATGAGTACATGAAGGTCAACAAACACCACGTGACCTACAAGGGGCCCCGCCGAGCCTCTCAAAGTGCCAAGGAGCTGCTGTGCCAGATGAAGGCTCAGGCCCGGCTGAGCTCGGTAGACGGATCGGAGAAGCCCTTCTCCTCATTGGGATGGGCCCGTCTGGTGCCGTCCCTCCCGCTGGAGCAGCTGCACAGGTCTCAGGGTGGGAGCAGCTTCAAGACCTGCGCCGTGGTCGCTTCTGCTGGCGCCATCCTACGATCGGGACTGGGCAAAGAGATCGGTGAGTTGTCTTGAAGTTCCTTTGATTTGGATTATTGGGCCAAAGAAGGCAGACTTTTTTTTAACAGATTATTTTAATCATGTACTACTGTCAGGTAGGGGTGCGCCAAAAAATTGATTCTCATAAGAATCGCGATTCTCATTTAGTACGATTCAGAATGGATTTTAAATGTCCCAAATTCGATTTGATTTAATTTATTTTATACTGACTTGCCTTTGTCTGTGTGTGACTTTATTTGGAGCGCTGTTCATGTTGTGCCCGGTTTGGCCACTGAGGTGCAGTGTGGTTCCACGCGGTCTAATACACTGTTAAGTTGTAGCCACATTAGAGAGTAGAAGGAAAAAGTCACGATCAAGTCATTCCAATAAAAGCAGGTTTTTTTTCAGCGTGGAGCTGTTCTTTTGAGTGATAAAAGTGCCGCGAGTAGCACGCTAATTAGCATTAGCGAGTCAGACTGGAGTAGATCATTACAATTCCTTGCACATCTATAGATTGAAGCAAAAATCATAGTCAATAAAATCATTTTGAAAACAAAAAAAAAGAAGACTAGAAAATAATCATTAATTTCATGCAATTTAAAGGAAAAATGCTATTTTGGGATATTCAGCTCTTTTTTTATTATCTGCCATTGCTTTTTGCCTGAATTTTATCTATCGAAATTACTAGTGGTATCGGTACTTGGTATCGGTATCAGTAACTACTCAAAAAATGAGTACTTGGTATTGGTCTGGAAAAAAAAGTGGTATCAAACATACCCACATTTTTTAATAGTGTTACTCCTCCCACATACAAATAAAATTAAGGTTATTGGAAATCAGTTTTTAAAGTAATCCTTAACACCTCTCGCTGTTGAGAAATAGGAGACTATTATATATATGACTTCACTTTGAGGACACAAAAGCTCTTGCTCACGCACTCAAATAAAGAGGAAAAGTGTGCTTCAAGATGTTTATCATTCACAGTTTGAAAAATTCACACATGAAACAAACAACAAATTCAACATTGTGCATTTAAACACCAACATTTTCAAACAAACCATTGACAGTACATAATAAAAGGATGCAAGCTTAATGCTAACATAATGCGAAACACCATAGATGAGCTAATGGAAATTAGCATCGATGTGACGGTAATTATAAACCTTCAAACAACTGCTACAGTATTTTAACACTTATGGAGCAGCACGGCCCTGAATAGGATAAGCGGTGTAAAGAATGGATGCAAGTAAGCATTTAATATTGATAGCAAAAAGGAAAGTGAGGTGAGAATGTATGGGGGAGGTGAGTTGTCACGTAGTTGTCGTGTCTCTCGCTGCGGTCGATGGCTAACAGGAAGTGGTGGGGCTGATTTGTTGATGTGCGTCAAAGGAAGCATGCATGAGAACTGTTACACATATTTGGGGTTGTAGTCCGAGGTAGAAAGTTGATTATAAACAACTTTTATTTCTCTCTTCTCTCTCTCTCTCTCTCTCTCTCTCTCTCTCTCTCTCTCTCTCTCTCTCTCTCTCTATCTATCTATCTACTGCATCTATTCCAATGTAAGATTTAATTATTTTGCTTTGTAATTATTTCACTGTTTCTTTCATTGTGCCCCCCCCCGCAACATGACATCATGGTATCTGTCATTCTGTACCATCAAACAACACCAATCAAATTGCTTGCTCAATTTGTCGTTTCAGAGTCAAATTTTTAGTCAGGATTTTAATGGCGAATACTTTGGCCAGTATGTTTCATGTGATTTCTAAATGCACCCCCTCCCCCTTCAAAAACAACAACAACAACAACATAAAAATAATTAAATAAATGTTAAAATAAATAAGTTTTGAAATAAATGAATTAATATTGAAGAAATTATGTAAATATTAAAATAAAAACTCCATGACTCATTTAATTATTTGCTTGATTATTTATGCATATAATGTATTTATTTATTTTTGGCCAACCAGTTCAGGGTGTACCCCGCCTACTACCCTTGTGAGGACTAAGCGGTTTATAAAGTGGCAAATTTGCGATTTTATACAGTGGCAGATTTGAGAGAAAAAAAACTTACAAGAAATACACGTAGCGTACTACTCGTACTTTTGGTCGTGTTTCCAAATAAGAAGATAGCAATTGCTTTAGCATAGATTAACCATATCATGTTAAGCATTCGCTCTTTGAACCGTTGTGTACGGCCACTGGCCAGCGAGAAAGACGCCTCGCTTTGCAAAGGTCCACACCTGGACGATCAAGCATTTAAGTTAATTTGGTAAAATATATATTTACTTGTACATGTTTGTTTCCAGAATTATTATTTACACATTCATACATTTTGGTATTTTTTTTGTACAAGTATCTAAATTGATCTGTCAAATCTGCTGCTCTCCGTCATTCACTTGCATTTACCTATGGTATGCTAGCATCTGATTGGATAGTGTTAGTCAGCTAATAGGGGATCAGGAAGTGTTGTCGCTCTGGCTGCGGGGAATGACGAGTTTTAATTTAAGAATGAATCCGTCTCCATCCATCCTTTTCATTTTACAAACAGTGTCCCATTAACCACCAACGAATCCTCACATGATTAGACTATAGCTACGCTATGTGTATTTCGCATAAGTTTCTGAGTTTTTGTCTCGCAAATATTCTCTGAATATGGCCCCTGCTCTCAAAAAGAAAAAATACTTATACTTGGCCCTAATACGCCGTCGTAGTATGTTGAAGATACAGTATCATCACAATTCCATTTGCACTAACCAGATTTTACATCAGCTCTAGTTACTGCACTAATGGATGTCAGGTGGGGCCCGCAGTTAGAGTGTGCACACCTTTCTAACGTGTACACACTCTAGTTGGTAATTGGCAGCCTTAAGGAAAAAAAAGTGTGCAATCCATGACAGATGACTCACTAGGAAAAAAAAAAGATGGTGGTCCCACCCTCATCAGCCCCCCTTTCGAGCGACCCATCAGGAGTCTTGACATCACATCGAGCTTCTTTGAATTTGTATTTGACTGCTGAATGCATAATACATATTTCTGTTAACATCAACAGCACGCAGACTGCTTGATATTGATTGCGGCAGCTGTGCATAGAAAAAAAAAGGCCTTGAAAGACCAAAAAGCTGACACTTGTGTGATGTAAAACACATCATGAAGTAACAGTTGCTTATGAATAGATAGAGGCCTCAGCTCTAATACATGCCACAACCCGATTAATACCCCTGTGTATTGTTCACTTGAGAGGCCACTACTTAACCTACACCACCCACCAATTAACAAAGCAAATGTCAACACGCTAAAAATAAACAAGTGTACAACATCAATTTCCAGATGGGAGCTCCAACTTTTACAGTGAAATTGTACACTTCTTTATTTTAATATCAATATCAATATTGCTCCTCCTGAGTGTCATAAAAAAAACGCACATACTCACGCACGCACACACACACACACACAAAAAGTTTTTCATGCCAATTTCTTCAATTACAAGTAATGCGTGCTTCTCAAGCAGCTTCAGCAAATTCATCATTCCATTAGAGATCTCGAAAAGAGATTTGACTTGACTGGTACTTTTGAGACTTTGACATCATTTGAATTATTTAATTTCTAGTTATTATTTTTAACTTCATACAGATGTAGGGTAATACACTAGCTCAGGTGAATCCTAATCCTTGTTTTTCTTTGCAACGATTGTCAGAGAGGTATTCATTTAATCATGTGTTTATTATCATTATGTGCTTTTAATTTGCAATGGTTTGGGCTCATATTGATAAATTGTGTAGTAATGAAATGTAAACACAAGTACATTCTAAGGACCTTCTAGAGATGTGAAAATATTTTATTGTGGTAATTGGAGGATGACGAATCAGGGCTTGCTGATGCATATTGCAATGCGTTACTGCCACCGTGTGGTCAACACTATGGACTACAGCTTTGGATACACAAGTTATTCCACTTTTCAAACGCTCACTACAGTTTTGGGGGACGTTGCTTTTGTACAGTTAGTTTAGCTGGATTTTTTTTATATTAGTAAAATAACATAGTTTTATTATTATTATTATTATTATTATTATTATATTGCTACATTTACTAATGTATTTATCTTAAAGATATATATTTAATGATGTTTGTATTTGTTTCTATTTATTTTATTTTTGGGTTTGATATTGTATTTATTTGTAATTAATGTATGTATTTATTAGAACTATTTGTTAATTTAAAACAAATATTTATCAGTCATAAGAAAATTCATATTTCTTCATATATTTATGTGTATACATTTATTCTTTGTTCATTTTTACGTTTTTTAGAAGGTCTTAAAATAAGATTTTCAACTGAAGTTTTCTTACACTATGCACAGTTTAGGTTTCATTCATAAGTGTATATAGTCCCTAAATGACATAGTAGAAAATAGCATTTTGATTAAACATATGTTCTTGTTGCTTTTGTAAATTAAATTAAGGTTGGTTGTTGTCAGACAAGAAAGCAAACCCCCCCCCACCCCACACACACACACACACACATCTTCTGGGCACCACTTGTATTTGCACCTAATTCTAAACGGGCTAAAAGGATACGAGGAAGTCGATCTGCTTCAGTTAGCAAGACTGGCCATTAGAGGGCAATACTGCAACATGATTGTTACACTTGCCTATGAAAATGTCTTCGTGTGCTTCCACTCACTCATATTTAATTTTTGAGAATGATTTATTGCAGCACACCATGCTTTGAAATTTTATTATGCTAATGAAGATCTTAAGCAGACAAATTTTAGACCGGGGGATCACCATCCATTTGGAAACTGAGAGCTTCTCTATGTAATAATAAAATGAATGGTATTCGTTTATATGAAGAAACTGATCATGTTAAGGATTTTGCACCGTAATGATCAATATTGGCTTGTAGGGATTTGTCCTAGCTACGATATTTTCCATTTACATTAAGTAATGCAAAATGTGAATGATCTTTTACATGTTTAGTTTGACAGTGGATTGGTTTTGACCTTGCTGAAGCAATCCAACAGTTTTTATCCAGGCTTGCTGTTAATCTATTTAACCACCTTTTCTAAGAATGTTACCTTACATTTACTTCAACTTCATTACACAACAAAACTCTTAAATGGCAAACCACTCCTTAGCCTGCCCAAATCCAATGTTCAAACCGACACAAATATAATGAATGATTAATTGATCTTCTAAGTCACCATCATGGTTAAACGTTTCAGTTGATCATGTAATGTGATTGCCGTTGTGTGATTTCAGATGCTCACGATGCCGTGTTGAGGTTTAACGCGGCGCCCACCGAGGGCTACGAGAAAGACGTGGGAAACAAGACCACCATACGCGTCATCAACTCAATGGTGAGAACATGAATAATAATGATGAGGTTGACAGGTGCTGACATACTGGAACACGTTGAAGTGCTGCGGAGGGACACATGATGAATTATTCCTATAAATAGATGCCATATGGTTAAAAAGGTTGGGACATGAAAAAAATATATGGTCTTGTCTCCAGATATGGGAAACGTTTACATCTGCTACCAAAGCGATGATGATGTAATCCATCCATTTATCCACTTTCTATAGCGCTCAGCGTCATCCTCATTCGGGTGTGCCGATTTGAGCTGACTTTGGGCAAGATGCAAGATGCTACCACTTAATTCTCTTAATATTACAACTACAATTTTACAATTGTAAATGTAATTTAAATTTGTATGAATTATCATTTTATTTCATGTTTGTAGTTTTAATTTTTTTCTTTAGTTTGTTTTGATTTATTAAATTATATTTAAATGAATACATTTTGAATAATTCATCTTAATGACTTATTTAATAAAATTTGTAATTAATTATTATTTTAAATGTTAATTAATATTTTTTTATTTGATGTTTTTAATGTCTATTTTTTCTTTAATTTGTTTTGATTTATTATTTAATTGAAATTGAAATTACAGTTTGATTTTTAAAAGAAATTTATCCCTTTGTCCTCGCAATATTATGACGTTTGTCTTGTAAATGTAGCTTTATTCTAAAAAGGGAATGACTTTATTTGTATACTATATATTTTCTCCATTCTCATAACTTTATTTTTAATTAAAATAATGAATTTTGTTTGTAATGTTTTTTGTTATCATTATTGTCAGTGACCGATACCCAAACCAGTATTAGTGCCGATACTTACACATCAGTACTGTACTCATGCATGGAAAAATGCACCGATACTACACACTGACACCACTTCGACCCCCCTCGCCCGCTCTGCTCTGCACTGCTATTGCAGAGCCGGCCTCACCTGGCGCATTGATTGGCTCTTTTGTATCTTATATAGACAGAGCTATGAAGATCTTCAGGTCATTTGGACTTTTTTTTTTTTAAATTATTCATTTATTTGTTTATTCTGTCGGTTATTATTGTGTATTTCTTATGAAAGATAAGTGTTTATATGAGTGCCCTCTCTCTGAACTTGTCTTACCGAAGCACCACTTGCCTCAAACACAGCTTTTTTTCCTCCACTGCATATCCATATGTATTTGATGGAATAGTTAAAAGCATGTTCGATTTTCTCGACAGGTTATGGCAAGTCCAAAGCATCACTTCCAGACCAGTTCTCTTTACAAGAATGTAACCTTGGTGGCCTGGGACCCTGCGCCTTACACCCTCAACTTGCACAAGGTTGGTTGGCTTATATGCATTATGTGCATCTATACAACTGTGAATTGACGTGAGTTGATGTTACATCATTTTGAGCCATTTTGCTTTAGTGGAAATTGTTGTTGCGATTTGAATGCAGGCAGTCTGACGTCATTTCAAGCCAACAAGATTTTTCAGGTTCTTATCGCATTCCACATGCGTGCCGCCCCTTCCTTGCCTTATATATTTATTGTCAGCTCGCATTTATCAACACATGTATGACTTTGTTCTGCCCTTAAAAATATTACAGTTGTGATAATGTTCTACTCGGGAAATAGTTTAATAATAAAATAAAATGAATTAATTGTATTTATGTGATTTTGAACTAAAAAAATAGTTGTAGTAATGTGTGTGTGTGTGTGTGTGTGTGTTTGGGGGGGGGGTCTTCTTTTTCTTTGCGTGTGTTGAGATTCTCAGTCATCAACGTCATGGTAATCTGCAAAGGTTTAATTGTGGCAAAAAAAAATTGCTGGGGGGGCTGAAAACGTTGAAAAATGAATTGTGTAATTATGCTATTAGGCAATGTTATTCGAAAAGTTACATTTATTCACAATTTTATAAAGATGCACCTTTTAAAACATTTAAAGACACTTGCATAATCATAATAATACAAAAAAAAGTATTTCTTAGTGATTTTAGAGGAAAAATACATTGGTCATAATAATGAAATAAAGTAGTACCATTTGTTATTTCATGAGTTATAATTTTAAATATACTACATATACTGTACATTTCTACACTAGTCACATTACAATAAGCAGCACAATTGAAGGACTTCTTTTCAATTCTATCTCAAGGCACCACTGTAACAAGGAGAAGAAAAACATACACAATTATAATAAAAATAATAAAATAATACTAACAATAGTGTAACAGTTAATCCAGTGTAATCTATTGGGTCAATTTAGATATACTGTAATATTTACGAGCACGGCTGAATTTTTTGTTTTTTGTTGAAAAGCCTCATTTACGATTATTACACATTTTCATTACACAAATACAAACAAACTCTGAATTGTTATTGTTTTAGCGCAGCAACGTGTCATGAGTACAATAAAGACTTCTTTTCTTTTGTTTTAAGACAGATGGCATTTTGACAAAGATTGCTTTCTCCCTCATCTTACACCCGACCTTTGTCCCTAAAGGACTATTGTTGCTCTTCTATCTCATTATCTCATTTAATGGGCCACAAAATGATCGCCTAGCTGCAATTTGCTGCGCTCATCATTTTTTTTAGTCGTTTGCTGGCAAATACATTTGCTACCAAGACAATGAAATAGCCATTTTTGACTAACAAGATGATTTAATGATACGAATTTGTGCTGAGTACTAACAGTTACATAAATTAAAGTCTCAGCCCACCACTAGCTTCTTTATTTTAATTACCCTTTTCACAGCAGCCATTTTGACATTACAAGTAGTTGTCAAGAATTTAGGTGCTGTCTATTCGTCATACTCCATCAATCATGAAGTACTGTATGACTTTCTAACATACAACATACATTGTTTTTTCCTTTACAGGTTAATGTTTAAATGTTAAAGCTGCACTTTGTAACAGTTTGCCCCAAATTATCTTTACAATAGCCTTTTTATTTGACCATTTATGACTGAAACATTTTTTAATTAGTAGATTAACTCCTTAGCTGTTTATAATCCTGCAAGCCTCTGGCCAATAGTTTTCTGCCCTCTGTTTGCACATTGTGTATGTGAAGAGAAAATGCAGTTTCATTTTTGGGACATCGGTGAATTAAATTTTCGGCATTTAGTAGCTTTAAGTTGACATAATAAAGAAGCACTTTTTCCTTGAATAGCATATATCGTATACTGTATATACCAATTTAAAAATGCAAAATCAGCCATCGTAATTTGCTTTATCTGTGACAATCACATTTCACATGCTAAATTCATCTACTTCATTGTTCTCCTCATATAATGCACAAACTGAACTGTGCAGCAATTAAGTGCCTTTTGCAGACCAATCCTGGTTCTGTCCAATTAATTAAGTTTGCATTTATTCATTATGCCCAAACAGAATCTAGTTTACTGTATACAGTATATAGATTTAATGAAAAGCCAGAATTGTGTACAAAGAGAGAAATGATAAGGCTGCAGTGTAAGATAACAATAATAATACTCTCTGGTTTGAAATTAAAAATGACCTTCACTTCCTGCAATACATTTTGCGGGAAGAATCAATTTGTCTGAGGTGTACTTCTTCAGCGAGTTCTATTTTTCATTTGCAAACAATAGAGGAGGCGCCCTGGAGGCTCATCAGTCATTGACGGTTTATATCTCATATACATTTTTGTCAGAGGCGCTGCAAAGAACGTTTTTGACTGATTCGGAAGCACATTCAATTTCCTACTTGCTGCCTCGGCCATACAGCGCATGCCTTTGTGGGCAATACCATTCATCCACTCTTCGACATACAACTGAACAAAATACGTTCATCATTTTTAGTTGAATATGTTTAAAATGTGGTAAACTAACACTCATTATAGGCCCTATTTTGCCAGAATGGAACCCATGTGCTCACCGTTTTCACTCACTTTCATTTGGTGCCAGGGCGAGTCTAGTTTAGCGTGTTTATGAATTTACTCGTCCCTGGGCGTTCCGGTGCACCAGGCTGCTGTGCCCCCCGGCGCAAAAATAAAGTACTGTTGATTTTAGACTCGGTAAAAGCAGGTCTAAATTGTAACGCAGGTGGTGTATTTTGTGTATTTTTTGTATTCATCAGTGTCGGGTCGACGTAACGACGGAAGTGCCCACCTCTGATGAAAATGACAGCAGCATTGGGACAATCCCTCGGAATCATTGTACAAATCAATTCATTGAAAAAACTATAATTGTTATCATTTTAAAAAATATTTTAAAAGCACCCTTATGACCACTCAGCACACTTATTGGCTTGCACTTTAGGTGAAAGATTTTGCCATTACTTCTGTAGTAGTTTGTTGAATGTTCTTTGATCAAATTCAATTAAAAGTACGTTTATATCAAGCATGCTTGTGCTGCTTATCACCTTTTCAATGAAAAAAACGAGACCATCTGCATAAAAACGTGAGGTGATGAAAATCAATTATTTTCCCAGGCCACCCCCCCCCCTCCCAGAAGCCCCAGAAGATTAAGAAAAAAAAACTGGCGCCATGCCCTATTATTTGTTATCTATCTCTTTGTTCGTTAGCAGACTATTACTTCCTGTTTCATAGATGATGACAAAACTGCATTATAATTATGATTCTGGTGGGTTAAACTGTTCCATTAATGCGACAATGACTCACACCATAAAATGACCTTCATCCTGATCCCCACTGTGGCACATGCACAACCCTTATACAAAGTTGGTGGCAAATGACAATAGTTAGGCAGGTAAGGTATTTTATTTCCATAGCACATTTCATACACAGGGCAACTCAATTCACTAACTGCACTACCAACATGACTTCTGTGGAAAAGCTTATTAAAACATGTGGTCTGAAGCACTGTCTTACCCCCCCCCCCCCCCCATCTTTTGTCAGTGGTATGCCAGTCCAGACTACGACCTGTTTAGCCCCTACATGGAACACCGCAAGTTCCATCCTGATCAGCCCTTCTACATCCTCCATCCCAGATACATTTGGGGCCTCTGGGATGTGATTCAGAGCAATACTCAGGCCAACATCCAGCCCAACCCTCCCTCATCCGGCTTCACAGGTGAGCACATCTCGTATGGACACTTATAGGCACGCGTAAACTCCTCAGCAAGCTCATTGGTGCAGCCTGGACTGAATCCATTAGATTAGGAATGTGAAATATTCATAAAGTGGTGTCAGAATAGCAATTGCTTGTCATTACAGTTTTTGTGCCTTCACGTGGGAAAAGGGAGCCAGCGGCACTTTTCAACAATTTTTTGAAAGTTGGGAGAACAATACAACAAAAATATTTTTTGGGATACTTTTTCGATGAGCTCCATTTTGTAGTGTAAATTGTTCTCATTTTTAGCGTACATTTAAGCAAGCATGATGCAGCCAAGCGGTTTTTGTTTTGTCAAATCTGAAATCTACATGCATCTTATGGCAAGTGCATATTTAATGTTTCTCTGTGTTTTCTGAATATTTTTGTTGTTGTTGAAAATCCTCCTCCGCCAATGCACCAATTTCATTGGGCCTCTAATATATACAGTTGTGCTTGAAAGTTTACATACCCTATGAGTTTACTGCATGGTGAGACAAAAGCTTAAAGTAACACTAAGGAACTTTCAGTTTACGTTGACTATGGCGACACCATATGGACAAAAGCGGTATTGTTATGTCTGAAGGAAGACCACATTTCCTATGAGGACAAGCGCATTGCGTCGTTTTTTGTTTTTTTTAGCTCACTCCAGTAGCTTTTGATGTATGCCATAAAGCAGTTAGCACATTTGTAGCCTTTAGTGTGGCAGCGTTCCTACCATCCTCGTCAAAGTTGCTTAGTGCCTGTAAAAGACCATTGCAAATGTACCATTCAACTAGTTTTAAGTTGATGTTTCACCAGAAGAGTAATGAAAATATTTTATTAAGGTTGAAAAGTTCCTTAGTCCTACTTTAATGCCCATAAAATCCAAAATACTGTGGCAATATTTTCAGACGTTGAAGTTGACATTAGTAGAGATGTGCGAGTGAATTTTGGTGACGATTTATAGCATTTTTTGTGTCAACAAGTGATGTGTAGCTTTTGTACATCTTCTCAAACATTATTCAAATGAGTGCATAATTATTAAATGTTCAAAGCATTTAAATATTACCCATGCATACAGTTTATGCAAATATTTAATATTGTTGTTTCCTCTGTTCTCTTATCTTTCAATTTCCACATTTACTCAGACACATCCAGAGTCATGTGGACATGCTGCGCTCAATCATATATCTGAGACGAGATGGACTGTAGACTATAATCTCACACACGCTCCCACATTATACCAATAAGCATGTGTGTTTCAGCTCGCGCCTCTTTGCCATATATTGCAAACAGCGTTTTTTCTCTTTAAAGAGATGCATTCACCATAAGTGTCAAATTATCACAGTTGTTTGTCTCGTATGTGACAATATGTCTGTGACTTTCATACTAAGTGCAATTTTCATTTCTTAACACTAAAAGCGCACTGACAGCTGCTCATTCCAGTTTACATTGCAGCGATTTGTCGCAGTAATGTTCAATACAGGGAGCATAGAAACAAAGCAGAGCCACACAATTTTACTTACGCTACAAATACAACTAATAATTTGCATCGTATTATTCGAGGCCTTGAGTCAATGTGTTAACATTGGACTAAAAATGGAGAGAAAATCCTTTCAATGTATATATATTTTTAATTGCTTATGATCATTTAACATACAAACTAGCAGCGGTGCCTCAAGTGTGTGGAAATATTTCACACAAAAAATAAGATAACTGGCCTAGTCACTTGCAAAATGTGTTAGTTTGTTTTCAAATGTAATAAATGTACGACCATCTGAAAAGGCACCCGCTAACGCTAGCTAACTAGCAGCTTTGAAGCCTCACATGAGCCATCAGGGATTCAGGTAGAGATGGGAAAATGAAGCCTCATCAAGCACTTGTGATATTTTTTGACTCCTCTAGATGGCACTATTGGTTTAAAAAGGCAGTGGAAATGTAATACATTTTCATTGCACTAGCCTTTATATTTGAACCAAGAGCACAATCTAGAGGAGTAAAAAAATATAGTAAAAGTGCTTCATGAGGCTTCATGAGGCTTAATTTTCCCATTTCTAGATTCAGGTGACAGGTGGTTGTGATAAAATGGTGACTGATGCTCAATGCTATTGCTAACTTGCTAATTCACTTCAACATTCCCATAAAATGTATGATTTTAAATAATTAATGCTAACAAACAAATGACAAGGAGTGGAAAACATCTTATGTACCCACTCAAAAATCAGCTTGTTTACATGACGACTGTGATTGTCTAAGGCAGCCGTCGATGGGGACTGTGACGCATGTAGCAGCGAGCGCCTCTTTGTTTTCTCTGAGTTAAGCGTCATTCCCATTTGAATTAGTCCTATTTAAATACAGAATAGAATGAATGGACCACACTCTCACACAGCTTTCCTCCAAATGAGCATTAGTCAAGGTCCACCCTGCTGTTTCCACATGTCGGTGGGGATAAATGAATAAAAGAAGGAAGCTCTTAATATGTTACAGGTGGACAACTGTTCCTGGCAGACTCAACCATTAAAAAAACAAGTAAAAAGAGAGATGTTCATTTAATTAAAATGCATCACAATTAAGGATCACCACAATAGTCTTGAAAAAATTTGAAACAGATCAAATAAAACAAAAATGATCGATTAAAATGTGAGATGATATAGTTTAATGCCTACAAATAAAATAAATTGCGCAATGTATTCAATGAAAAATAAATAAATAATTTAAGCAGATACAACAACAACAACAACAAAAAATTACCATGTGAAATTATATAGTACATTGCATACTAATAAATTATATTATACAATATATCCTTAAACAATAATTTATTTAAAGGTGCATTGTGCCATTTAAAAAGGTAATATTAAAGCTTTTTCTACAGCATGCGCCACCAATGCCCAGATGAGTACAAAGAGCCCTGACTGTTACTCTGACTGCACCTATTGGCGTTTATCTTCCCTTTACAGTTTCTTTGGGGAGGGGCGGAATTTTTCTTACCTCATTCGAAGTCATGTCTTCGTTTGTCAACTGTGGCTGTCGCTTTAAGATCGTGCACGTACTTGCACGCGCACCATGAACGAGCATGACACAGAGGCTGCAGTTACGCTTTAGGCCTGAGGTGGCAGTCGCGAGTAAAAAAAACTGACAAACTGCAGAAAGATCCTTTAATGACCAATATGGTATATTTATTTTGGAGCTGATTTATAAATTTCAGGACCTAATGGCATTTTATTAATTTTTTTGCCTAATGGCCTTTTATTTTGTGACACTGCACCCAAAAATAAATAAATAAAATATTGTTTTTGTTTCTATTGCAGTTGGCATAACAGGTACTTTCTGTTCTGTCTTTACGCCCATTTCGAACATTGTGGCCTTGTTTGTGTTTACATTGCAACAAAAAGAAACATGTCCTGCTTATTGGTGTTACTCATGTACGTGACAAAGATGTCGAAGGAGATGGCAATGGGAGGCACTTGATGAGGTGGTTGCTGCTTTTATCGATTCTCCCTGAGAATCAATAATAAATGCATCTCGAAAACCCTGAAACGAGATGGTTCTTCTCATTTTTTAATGATTTTGTATTATATCATCTCGTTGCGTTGCGTGCACGCAATCACACAACAAGGAGATATGTTGCATTTGAATATTTATCAAGAAAAATATTCACTACCTAGCAGACTTCCATCCATGAATAATGTCTTACCAATGTCACATATAGTGGATATAAAAAATCTAGTTCAGGTTTTTGTGATATGAAAAGTGAGATTAATTGCTGTCTCCATGATATGACGACATTGAAGAGCAAACCTCTCGTTTCTCCAAACATTTATCCCTACTTGCTCCTTTGTTGCCAGGGGTGTCCAAACTAGGGCACGGGGGCCATTTGCCTTCCTTTTTTTTAGCGGCCCACAGCATATACTGTACTCACAAATAGATTTTGGCACAGCCTGTATCACTATTGCATTTTATTTTATTTTTCATAAAAGGAAGGGGGTGGGGGGGGGCATGAAAGTGTGAGTGGCGATTACTATTTATTGATGTCGGGGCCATAACGTACGACCAGCTGTTTATATTGAATATAAATCAGAAAAATAAATTACCATGCTGTTTTTACGTTCACTGAGTATTTGTATTACCTGAACCTAACTATTAAACAACACTACTAAACTACAAACCAAGTTATGCACGTACCCATGATTTTCGTTATACCATTACTAATTATGCCTTTATGTGGTTTTACAGTTTTAACTGGCCCCCTCTGGGCAATATGTGACAGACTAAATATAGTTTATGTTTGACATTATGTACCTTGCAACTGATTGGCCAGTGGCCACCAATCCAACTTTTATTTGAATAATGTCTCTCTATCATGCCCAAGGCTAAACACAACCGTTAGTGTCATTGTGGTTAATCTTGACTGATAGTGAGTTCTGATCAATAAAACTGCTCTTTTGCATTATGATGTAAAAAAAAATTTTTTTATCGACATTGAGACATCTGGCATGAATATCAAGATATAATATTCTGTCCATATCATTCAGTCCTAATGGATAGCATACTGTAAATTGTTTTACACGTTGATCCACTGTGACGGCCATAAAGCTGCACAATTTGATATTGAACTGCAATGGGGGACAGGACATTTTCTGTCCTGGTCCAATTAAAATGAAAACAGTCCTCTTCATTGCACACTTTGACATTATGAGGCCAAGACAACACATAACAATCGCATAACTTTACCTTGCTATTGCAAGACTTGAAACAAGATTGGTGTCTTATCAGCAAGTTGCAAGGAGATACGGAGAGACTGAAAAAGTCACAGAAAGGTGTCAAAGTGAGCATACTGGGGGTGGGGGTGACTTGGGGGCGGGGGGGGGGGGGTGTACATCTGTTGTAAATTCTGTCTTATTTTTTTTTAAAGAGATCAGCAGGTTGTACAAAACCAATTGGGATGTGTTTCAGAGAAGGTGAAATTAAGTTGACCTGTAAAGGTTATGTTGCATTTTAGATTAATCCTGTAATTTCATCTTCAATTCCAAGTTCCCTAATATTTTTTGTGACCAGATAATGTTAAAGAATCCAGTAAATACCAAGTTGATTTAAAGATAACATTTTGGCATTCAACAAAAAACAATTATGCGGAATCTGTTGATCATTCTCATAGTTTATTTTTGTGTGGAGTCATTCACTTCAATTTACAATAAGGGTAACTTCCATCCATTTTCTACACTGCTCGTTGGTTCAAGGTGGCCTACCTGAGCCGATCCCTGAAAGACAACTGCAACCTGGGCTGGTCACCAGTCATCCAAAGGGCTTTTTTTTTTTAAATTTTATTGTATTAACAATGTCGCCCCCTTCTGGCTTGGAATGCATCTGACAAGCTAGCTTAGTGAGGTTTGCTGTGGTCGTCTTATTTTTGAAAATCAGGATTTATTTTTGTATCTTTTCAGTTTGTTGCAAGGCAACTGTCAGAAAATAAATAACTTAAGATGAGTCATGTGTATTTTGCCTTTTATTTTTATTTTTAGCAAGCCTACTGTTTTGCACATGACATCTAAACAGGTACTAACTAGTAGAAGATTTTCAGGCAATGTAATTAACTTTAAATAATAATGGAATACAATACAGTATGACTTTTAGTCTCTCACTGGTCAAGCAGATTTTTCACTTGAGGATGCAAGGACAAAAAAACCCAAAAAACTTGCATGCTAATGTTAGCCTTTGGACACCTCAGCACTGTGCTCCACAGTGTCCATTTTGTTGCCATGGCCCTCAGTCTCTTCATGGACACATCGTGAGTTGTTTGTTAGTGTGTCTCGTTCCAACTGACGCAATCAATACGACGTTGGTTTTGTAGTTTCCTGGGGTACTATTTCGAAGTGAATCCCCACCCGCCCCAAACCAAGGTAAAGAGTCTGTCCACATACTGTACATCGTATCATATTGTGAATGTTAAGCATTTTTTCTCAAATTTTTGCATTTAACACATTACGCACAATTGGAAAAAAAAAGTCACAAGGTGAATCTTCTCTGTACAAACACAAAGCTCACATGTCAACTAAATGAACCCATTCCCATTGGTCCACATGGCAGTCAACCAGCTGAAGCATTCCCGCTTCTCGTCGTGTCTGCTTATGTTTCCACGGGCCTGCCGGTTTCAGGTCACGACCTTGGGGGGCGTGGTCAGCTTGACGGCCGGTGCGGCGCTAGTTTTGAGCACCTCGCTGGAGACGTGGGCGGCACAGGCAACCGTGTTGCTGGAGATCCGTCGGTTGAGATGGAGGACGGTGGTCTTGGACGGCATGGAGGTGTTGCCGTTCTTCTCCGACCAGTGGTCGCAGTGGAACAGGACGAGGAAGCATCTGTAGAACTAGACGGACAGATGGGAAGTGGGTTAATGTCAGTGCGAGTGTAGCGACCCCGTTCTCACAAGCTGGCGGTGGAGTTGATGGAGCATAAATCATTGCTAGAAAGCACTTTCATTGCGGTGGGAGGAGGGAAAATGGCCTTCTAATGACATGTTGCATGTCATAGAGTGGCTTCAGACGGTCTGAGTGGTTTGCTCCAATGCCTGATTTGGAAACATCTAAGAGTAGATGTGGAGTGTTTCCTGGATACCGCCGGGCAGCATTTAGTCCTACACATAAAGCCAATTATGGCTAATTCCATGTGAGACTAGTGCATATACAGTACTTTGCAAAATCCACCGCTACATTTATTACTTTATGAGCTTAATTCACTGGAGCCATGTCGGCAAAACTAAATGGAGGACATATATATATATATATATATATATATATATATATATATATATATATATATATATAGATAGATATATCATTGTGTTTAAAAAAAACTGAAGCAAAATTGCATTGTGGAATAGACAACGTGTTACGATAATTCGTGTGTAAGCATTTCAAACATGAGCAGAAAGGTTCTCCATGCTGCCTCTCATTTTTGCCTTTCCTCCTCCTCACGGTTATTACAGTAGTGTTGTTCCGATACCGTTTTTTGGCCCCCCGATGCTAATTCCGATACCCAGCTTTGCAGTATCGACCAATGCCGATACCATACCAATACCTAAGTTGTTTTTTTCTCAACATGAAAAAGCTGTCTTGCCATTGGTTCAGAATATTCAAGAGCCAATAGGATATCTTAGCTCAGCATGCAGTGAACATGTCACACATCAGTGAATGTCGTGCATGAGCAAGACACAAGATGCTGAATCCAAAGTTCTATATTAGCGTCAGAATTAATGGTATCGGCATGTTACTTGTTAGTACTCACTCAGATACCGATACCACTGTTTTAATGCAGTATTGGGGCCTCTGCCGATACCAGTATCGGTATCGGAACAACACTAGCCATTTTACCAGCCTTTCAGACACTATATTTAAAGACACAATCAGCCATCACAACTGGTAAATCCAGTGCATGCAAAATATATCTATCCCTCACACAACGCACAAAATGAACTGTGCTGCAATTTTGCCTTTTGTCAGACAAAATACTGGGTGCGCCCGGTTAGTCGATTAGCTTCCACATCTGTTTCAGTATGGGAAATTTATTATAGTAGATTTTTTGTTTATTTGTTTTTTTATACTGCATGAACACGACCGTAACTTGCACATCAAGTTACTGACTCTGTGACAAGATTATTATTACCGCTGTGATATATTTATAGGATGAAAGGAAACACATTCAACACGATGGCGTGGCTCTTCCCCGTATGAGACTATGAGTCACCTTACAAGGAAGGATCAAGCGTCACATTCAGAATGACAATCGAGAGGACAGAGACTTGTGAGCAGAATAACAATTCTGCGAGACAAAACGATAAACAGAAATTGCCGGCAAATGCTGCTGTGTTTAGGTTGAGCAGATAACGCAGCATAGACGGTAGCATGCCGAGCTTGCCTGGGCTTCATGTTTTTTGTATTTGTTCGCTCAAACAAGGCTTTGCTGAACATGCACACTTTTATCCCCAACCCTTCCTCCCCTCGCAAATTACATTTGTATCTGAAAAGGCCCCTTGTTTTAACTGCAGACCACCATTGACAAATCTGCGTGCACTGCACAACCAAGTGGAAGGTCATTACGTGTTCTCTAATCAGATTTCCGTTGTGAGTGAGGGCATGTATGTAGAGCCCATAAATACACGGGGACACCGCACAGACGAAAAAAATGTTTTTTCCTCTGGCAAGAAAATGGAAAAATTGAACTGGGAATCGATCAAACAGCGTGTAGCCAATGCAGTTGCACCAGAATTGTCCGTGTCAGATCTGATTTCATGACCTGCTAATCAGACTGAAATGCCATGTAGCTACAGCTTGTCGCTCCAATTTAGAGGCTTGCCCAGCAATCAATAATCAATGATTTCTAATTAACGTGACTTCTTGTCACCAAATTGTCTGTTATCACTGGAATCCCTTTTTTCTTTGTTCACAATTACCAACAAATGAAGGGTCCAACATGTTTTGTTCATTAGCGCGGATTTCATGGGATTTACTAAAGACAAAAGAACTAGTCAGCGGACTGCTAGATAATCACACAAAATCCAATGCCAGCAATGATCTGGATGATTGATAATCCAAAGGGATTGTACAAAAACCTCTTAACCACTTTCCATGGCACATTGGAGAGGTGGAGCATTATGAAGGAGTATATCGACCTCACTCACGGAATAGAAAAAAAGGTAAATTTACGAAAGGCGAAAAAAGACAGAATTTATTGACTTTAAAAAATGTACCGGTAATATTACAAATTTAAAGTTGTGTTAAGGAGAAAAAATATATAATGTTAAGAGAGTTAGAAAAAAATTAAGTGAATGAATGAATAAATACATGAAATGGAATTTGGAAATGTATGTAAATAAATGAATAAATACAGTAAATAAATTACTTCAAGAAGTACATAATAATGTACTCTAATGTCTGTCATTATATATATATATATATATATATATACAATTGTATTACAACACAAAAAAAATTGTAAAGAGAATAAAGAATTTTGTATGATTTTATGTTTATGGTTGCACAAGAATAAAGTGGGTATTCCCAGGCCAATGCAGGTGTCGGTCATCTTTGAGAGCATGCAATTTGCTTTGCTGCTTCTCCAAATTAGGATTATTAAGTCTTGCCAGATGTCTAAGACATGACAAAGTGGCACTCTAGGTCTCTTAGATTACTATAATTGCACTTTAACTGATGTTATGTGGAGTGTGTTCAATGATGGGATTAAAAGACCCTTTAACGTTCATTTAGAGATGTTTCTAAATACACTATACATTTTTAAAGATAATTACTGAACATGTGTGCAAGGACTGAGCATAATGCCGTTCAGAATTGATGAGATATAGGGCTCATTATGTATATTAAGTGCAAGTCTGGCACGAAGCGTGGTCTAACTATGCATATTGGTGGGCCACACCAAGTGTTGGTATTTTCGCAGATGAACGCATTTTGGCAGCATTAAAATTGTGCGATTTGCACCGTTGTGGGTGTGAACACAGCCATTCAAAACGGCTCTTCTCATTCCCTATAAAATCAGTACATGAGAGGCGCAAATCCCTTGACATGGCAGAAGCAGAAACCGATTAGCTGGAGTCCAGTCAGGTGGTCGAAACCCGCTATGCAGGTTCATGTCTGTGTGTGACCATCGCCCTGCACCCACAAGCTAGCTGTTGGTTAGCATCTCTTGAGGCATGGAAAGCTTCGCGAAGCGAATATACAGTGTTTCGTGGCAAAAAAAAATTGTAGGGATGTGTAGGCATATGATATACTGTATACGTGGTATTTAATTGATGGTTGACAGCTGTTTACATTTGAACCCTGAATTGTTTTCTTGCAGGGATCCTCCTGATGATGGCGCTGTGCGAGCAGGTGCACGTGTACGAGTACATCCCCTCCATGAGGAAGACCGACCTGTGTCATTACTACGAGCGCTTCTTCGACATGGCCTGCACTCTTGGCGCCTATCACCCCCTCTTGTACGAAAAGAGCCTCATCCAGAGGATCAACAAGGGCACAGAGGGCGACCTGCGCCGAAAGGGGCGGATCACACTCCCCGGCTTCCGCACCTTTGACTGTGACATCTGAGTATATGAGACCTGACTCACGTTATGTAACTCTGACCTTTTCTGGGCCCACTTAGGGTGCGGTGCAATAAAGCCACTGGAGACGACGAGGCTGCGAAGGAGAGGTAGGGGTGGGGGTAGGCTTACAAGTTTTGGATTAGATTTGCGAAAAACACAAGCCATAGACCTACAGGGTGGTGGGGGGTCAACAGAGAGGCTTTGGGGAGAGCTTGTTTTCATCAAAATGTTCTTTTGGGACTACATGCTGCCGGAGGAAAAATACTCTGGTGACAGAAAAAGACATATCTTTCTGCTTTAGCTGAGCCACGTTAGCTGAGCTAACTTAGCATAGCCACAGATTTTAAAGAGTTTTTAGGGAGTTTTCAACATTGTATTCATCGGTGTAAAGTGTCTTTTTTTTTTTTTTGTAGTCGATGTGGCTATCCACTTAAGAGCTCTTATGGTAGTGGTCTAACCAGTTTTGTACTCATCTGAAGTCCTCTGGGATGATGTTATTTGGCTTTGGGAAAATCGCAATGCTCTATTTCCCTGTTGCATAACATTAAAACCCTAATGTACACCTACAGTACATCCAGAACCAGTAGGTGCCTCCCTAGTTTAGTTGATGTGGTAGATAGCTGTCAAGGTAGTGAGAAAGGCCAAAGGATTGAAGATTGGTGAATAAGTGATGGAATATATGGATTCATTTCTTACATAAATGTTTGCTGCGCTCTTGCTGACTTGTTTCATATTGACTAATGACTGTTGAGTTTGTTTGCGATTGGGGTCATAGTTCCTGTTTGATTGAATCAGAGGAATAATAAGGAATGGTTGTTGATCCCCGTTTTTTGATTATGTAAGACAACAAAAAAAATCATCTCTAAGCTTATCCTAGATATTTAAGTAATTTTAACTAACGGTAGTGTAGGACAGGGAGATAGATAGTCAAGTTGGTTATGGTAGGTTAGGAAAGTAGGATGGTGAAGTAGAGTAGGTTATAAAAGTGTAGGGTAGGTAAACGGGATACACACATAATGACAATCAGACTAAATTTGCTAATTTTCCCCCTTCCCTTCTTATCAAAGTCAGCCATGGCTTGAATCTCAGTGTGTCCAAACAATGATCCTGAGTCATTATCCTGTGATGTAGCGGGAGTGAAGTGAAATTATTTCCTATCGAAAATGTTAAATAAATTAAATTATTTCTGATAGCATATTCTTTCAACTGTTGTCAACATCACGGCAAAGTCACAGACTCCGTGATTGTGACGTGAACTGAAATGCTATCGTTCAATTTCTTCCTTGTATTTTCTGAAAGTCCTGATGCCCTGTGGTGCCATGCTGCCTCTCACAGGTCAGTCTTGGTACTACACCTGACAATTGTTGGTGGCATTATTGTTATGTGCGATGTGATGCATTGGTCATGTCAAATCATCACACACTGAGGTGTGTCGGAAAAGATGTATATCATACCCAAACAACTTTCCCTTTTAACGGGAAAAAGTGCGACAAAACAATGAGGCTAGCGAAATCCACTGGGACTTGGGACGATCCCGTTTAAATGAGGCGTCTGGTCACCCTCTTTTAAAGATTGGTATGTGTGTAAGCTGAACCCTGTCCACATGTCGCCTTGGGTAGGTTCAGACACCCCGACTACAGTAACCTGGACTCCCATTCGGCTATCTCTCATAATTGAATGTAACCTTTAACAGCTGCGAATTTTCATGGCAAGCCTCTTAACGAAGTATGTTTTAAAACAGCTGGTAGGCAACCAGAGGGAGGTTATATTCTGTTGTCACAGAGCTAGACAGCAAGCTCCTTTATTTCTGCTCGGGAACCCTCAAATATTGGTCGGGGTTCGCCATCATCAGCGAGGAATGTGTGTGACCCGGTAAAACCATCAGCTTTGCGCTGTCTCCGCCTGAGGGGATTTGATTTATTATTTTTATCTACCTGTTAGCTCTCCATTGGGCAGTATTTTTCTTGCCCATAAGAGATTTTTTTTAAGACAGACAAATGTGTGCTGTTGTTAAAAAATGTTCCTGAGCCAGTGTTGGTTGTTTGGTAAAAGAAGTGATGTCACGTGAGTTTTATAGTAAAAGTAAGAAGTTGGCTCTGGTAATGAAAAGATGAGTCTGGGGTTTCGCACGGCTAGCTGTATGAAATACTGTATTTCCTCAAATAGTGGCCTAGTAACCATAATGAAGTGCTTGTTGCTAACCAAAACAGCAGCATCTACAGTTTCCCATCTGTAGTTTCCCATCTGTAGTTTCCCAGAGTCGAATTACAATTAGATGAATGGAAATGTTTCTTGCCAATTGGTTGTTGGTGGTGTTAGCATGTCCTGCGATTAGCTTTTCACTCCACAATTTTGTATGCATCCATGTTTATGTTCTGTAGAAGCAAGTGCCTTCCAGCTTGCTTCATTTCTCACAATTTTTCTGTAGAATAGTCCCTTTCTTTGCTTTCTATTGTAATGTATAATATTTGAAGTATCATTGATTCGATACCACTTTTCAGACAGACCAATACGAGTACTCAACTCTTGAGTAGGTACCGATACCAAGTACTCATACCACTAGTACTTTTGCTACCTAAAATTTCCATTAAAAAAATCAGTGACAGATAATTTTAAAGAAAGACCTATATATCACAAATGTAGCATTTTTTCTTAAAACTACATGAAATTAATGCAAATTTTCTATTCTTCTAATTTTTATTTCCTGATCGCAAAATAGCTACAAAATAGCCATTGAGAGTACCGATTCCTTGAAATAAGGCCGGTTGTTGGCCCAATACCTAGGGCGAGGCGATTTTGCCCAAAAATAAAATCTCAGATTTTTTAACAAGAAATTAGTTTTACGATTTTTTTCCTGATTTTATATTATTATTTCTAATAATATTTTATTTTTTGTTTGTTTCATTTATTTTTTGTTTTTCTACATGAACTTAAAAACTTATCAGTTAACAAAAGTAACCATATTTCTTCTCTTGGAATCAACGTGCAAAACTTCTACCTTGAATCAAATACTTGGAAATGTAAATCTATGTGTTGATAAAGTAGGAAAGTAGAACCTTCTTTTTTTTTGTGCCAACTTTGTTTTTAAGAGCTAAACAGTGCTACTTGTGTCCCTCAATATGACACAAATAAACATCACATTTTGGCTTTAATGTAGGAACCGAGGTCTGAGCTTGTCATCCCCTCCAACTGTCTGCTGATTTTACAAGTACAAGTACTGTTATGTAAATTGAGGTGGCTGTTTTGCCATAACTGGCAAATTTCTTGTTAGCGTTATTTGATTGGCCAGTCCCCGGAGTAAGAAAGTCTTGGCAAAAAATCTGCAATTTTGCTGTGATTAGTCCGCTTCACCAAGTTCACCCCTTCTATAGATCTCCTTTCACTTTTCAATTTGTTTTTGTCACTGAAAATAGGCTGTTATCAGCATTACCAGCCCACTATACTACATTTCAAAAATATTTTATGTAGCGGGCACCCATCCCTAGTATATAATAATATTTAACCCAAATACATGCCCCATAGGCCACTATATGAGAAAACAAAGTATCATCTCCTTAGAAATATTCACATTTGGTGGTCTTCATACCTTATGGTAGAACTGGGCTGTATGGATCAAATCTTGTGCTGTGGTACTGTGTATTGCAACATGAAAGCAAGATTGTATACAATAAATAACGTGTAGGGACCAACTGTATGGATACTTGAAACATGAAGGTAGTGCGTCACATTAACACAAAAAAAGGTGAATCCATTACTGATCACTGGATTAATTGGTGGTTAAAATTGGGTCGACGGACAGACCTCGTACCTCTGGAATATTGAGAGAGATGCAGCCACTTCGCTAAACAAAATAATATATACAGTATATTAAATAAGTACTTTTCTTGTATATAGTGGCTCACCTTTCTGACTGTAAAGTTTGAACTCCTTAGCAACCGATTAAAAGCATTCTTGGAACAAATGTATTCAATCAGACCATAAGTGTTTTTTAATAGCTGAGGGGAAAATTTTTTAGCTTTTTTCCAATTAAATTGCTAAAGGTAAAACTTGAACTCTACTGCTGTGGATTTGATTTCTTGTGACTGTGACAGGTGCGACAACCATTGAGAATACTGTACATAGGTTTCTAAAGAGGCGCACGTGGTATGCAAACCAGGTTGAGGGGCCAGGAGAGTCTTCAAACTGTATGTGCTGTACTGTGCTGCAAATAGAAACCACTAATGTCATACATGTTGTGAGAGGCTATGAGATGTATTTATTTGTTTCTTTAGCTTCGGGGGGTGGAAGGGCGGGGGGGGGGGGGGGGGTGCATGCTTATGGAGAGGCCAATTTAGTCTGGCTGCAGGGTAGCTCAGAGTAACTCCCTAGTAGCATTTCATCAAATGCAATTAATTCATCTTAACCTCATACGCTTGTGCCAATTTCTGATTTTTTCCCCCCAACTTTTTATATGCCCTGTGGTGAAATTCGAGGGACTGTGCACCCCACTACCTGTGAGAACATCTTTTTTAATGCAGAAGAAGTAATGAAGCAGCACCGCTTTCACTCCTAACAGCCTTATAGGGTGTTCTTGTTGACTGGTTTGCACATTTTCTTCTTAATACACTTGAATCAATATTTGCATTTGTATGATTACAACTGTTGATTTTCTAACAATGTAAATAAACATTCTCCATGTCTAAATTTCCTTTGTCCACTCACCTGCTTGTTCATGAGTATGTAGATGAGCGGGTTGATGACGGTGCTGCTCTTGGCCAGCAGGGACGGCACCACGCTGGCCACGGGGCTGATGGTGTCGGGCGGACCAAATGTCGCCATCATGGCCACCACGCCGTACGGCATCCAGCACAGCAGGTAGCACGCGGCCGTGGTCAGGACCATAAACAGGATGTGGTACTCTCGCTTTCGAGCTGCCGTCTTGCGGATCTTCCCCACCTGTGGCTCGAAAAAAAGAGCAATGCAGCAATCATCAAGTATTAACTCATGTCAAAATTTCATTTCAACTATTTCTATTAGTTAAACATTTTTTTTCCACTTTTGTTAACAAGAGTATGAAAACCTAGAAAAAAATTATTGTACATTTAGAACAGATACAATTTGTGATTAATCGTGAGTTAACTAGTAAAGTCATGCGATTACTTACGATTAAAAAATGTAATCGCCTGACGCCCCAAATTTTTAATAATCATTTCCTTAAAAAGAAAAAGTAAAATCATTTTTCCTTTAAAAAAAACATTTTTTCGTATGATTTCCCTAGTTAACTCACGATCAAATTTTATATCTGTTCTTAATGTACAATTATTTTTTTTCTAGGTTTTCATACTCTTGTTAACAAAAGTAGAAAAAAATGTTAAACTAATAAAAATTGTTAATGAATTTTTGACGTCTACAGCCGTCAATGGCAGTGAATGAGTTAATATTAAATAATTACATCTCAGAATAATTTCTCAGAAAAAAATAAATAAATAAATAATTACAGGCCTTGCGAGCTTCAGGGACTCTCATTCACAAAAGTACAACATTTTAACAGCAAACATTTTCCCTTTACCAAGACAAAAGTTCATTTTCGATTGGTTGCGTACGTAAGCATGGAACTGTCAATGTGGAATAAACATTTTCGAACGGCAAATATGTTCAAACGTATTTGAAAGTTTAAATGTATATACTATGTTCTTCTTGGCTAAATGCTAAAAACTTAGCATTGTTCCCTTAACAAAACGGAGTATTGACCTGGGGTCTATTTCACAAAACAGGTTTAGTGAGAATCATTTAAGCTCTCGGTCAGTTACCGTAGTAACACATTCCATGAACCAAACCTGGTCGGTTGCAGGTTTTTCACAATGAACCTCAAGGTTTTCTCTGTCCCCGCCTCCTTTCAGCCACACATTGAATTTCCTCATTCATAAAGTCCGCTGCGGCGAGTTTTTGCGTAAATACGCCTATAGTCTAGAGCAGGGGTGGGAAAACTTTTTGACTTGCGGGCCACAATGGGTTTGAAATTTTGACAGATGGGCCGGACCAGGAGCATTTGGACCTCATAGCACAGTAAAAACACACAGATAAATGTACAACCCAATTTACTTATAGTGTGCACTTTGGACTGCGTTTTTCAAATGTGCAAAATCCACATATTTAAAACAGCTTTTCCAATAGCTTCATTTTTATTGTTTTAGATCAACTTTTGCTGTGTTTTTATGCTTTGTAAAGTGACCTTGGGTGTTCTGAAAGGTGCTGTTTTTAAATGAAATGTATTATTATTATTATTATTATGATTATTATAAAATAGTCCTAATCCAGGTAGTACGTTTGCCTCAATGAATATGCAAGATTTTACACACTACTGTATTTGGCAAAGTGGGAGGAGAAATGTAAATAGATTATAATAGCACATACACTGTGATCTGTCAAACCTGGTGACTGCATCTATTATTAATAGATTTCAATTCAAGGCGTAAAGTTAAAGAATTTTTTTCCATTGGCCCACCCATTTTTAACCCGGGCCCACAGTACGTGTGACACATGCAGCTGCATGATAGCCGCTGCTGCCTGTCACGCGCTGAGGACAAAGCGCGTACATCCAATCCGTCTCTGACCACTTTTCCATCTCCGTGGGGGACGCATAGCACACGGTGTTTGTGCAGCAGCTCAAAAAGAAGCCAAAAGCCAACGAGGAAACGCTCATAGAAGTGCTCGACGCACGCCCCGGGGATGTATTCACCAATATCAACAGTCTCCTGCATGCGCGCTCCTCACCTCACCCATGACAACATGTAGAAAGACTATCTTCAGCTGTCAAAAGGATCAAAACACGCAACAGTGCCACAATGTTGACTGATAGACTGAACTCTTTGTCCCTGCTTTCTTTCAAAAAAGAATTGACCGATTCTCTGGACTATCAGAATATTATTGCTGTGTTCAACACAAAACCCTGCTGTCTCCTGCTGTAAATGTCCAAATCCAGGAAGAATTGTATTTTATGAATCAGTTATCTTGAGTTATGCTTACTGCCATTCTCCCGTTTATTTTATTTATGACCCGGCCAGGAATTGAACCCACGACCTCCCAGTCTCAGGGCGGACACTCTAACCAATCGGCCACTGAGCTGACACACACACCAAAAAAATAAAAAAAATAAAAAAAGATTTTGAATTTTTTTCTAGCCTTATTGGATAAGTTCGGCGGGCCGGATTGAAACGCATAACGGGCCGTATTTGGCCCGCGGGCCGGGGTTTGCCCAAGTCTGGTCTAGTCCACTTTTGTCACAAACATGACATGTCCTTTTGACAATGACCCTATTGATGAAGGTGCCGCTTATTGCGCAGGGAATTAAATATTCGTCGTGAGATTGTTATCAGACCTGGCATATGCTGGCATTTCCGGACAGTTATCTTTTTGATATGTGGTGTGTTTTGATCTACATACAGTTTAACGCTTCCATTGTTACATTTACTACAGTGGATGAAAATTGCTGTGATTTGAAAATGCTGGTCCTATCAGTATGATGCAGTATGAGTTCTTTACCATTAACTCATTCACTGCCATTGACGGCTATAGACGTCAAAAATTCATTTTAACTATTTCTAATAGTTTAACACCTTTTCCACTTTTGTTAATAAGAGTATGAAAACCTAAAAAAAAATAATTAAAAATTACATTTAGAACAGTTATAAAATTATTGATTAATCGTGAATTAATTATTGAAGCCATGTGATTAATTACAATTTAAAAAAATTAATCGCCTGTTGCAATTAAAAAAGAAAAGAAAATATTATTTAAAAAATTAGGGGCATCAGGCTATTACATTTTTTAACCGTAATTAATCGCATGACTTCTAGTAACTCACAATTAATCACAAATTTGTTCTAAATGTTCAATACATAAAATCAAGGTTTTCATACTCTTGTTAACAAAAGTGGAAAAAAATGTTAAACTAATAGAAATAGTTCAAATTAATTTTTGACGTCTATAACCGTCAATGGCAGTGAATGAGTTAAAAACGACACCCATAGGAATGAATCTACTTTGAACAAGATAAACATCACACATGAATCTCAAAATTAGAAGCTAAACCAAGCACAACAAATAGAGCACGGGGGGTCCTTTCCTGGAGGACTCTTCATTTGGACATAAAGACAAATATGTAAAGTAGCCTAGATTTAGTGCTTCCATTATACAAACACATCTGAGAATGATCTTCAGCGGCCAGATGGGTACTCATGTGAATAAATCCCCCGTAATACTCCAACAGTTTACAAGTGATTGCAACTTGAGTTAGGGAAGATCTTTGAAGCATGCTCTCGCATACAACAAGTCATTAAATGGATTTTTTTGCTTTTGTTTACAGGACATCGGGCCAAACTTGTGTGAGACGTTTGAAGTACAGTTCTCAGACTTATCGAGTGAGATGCTTGGCCTTTTATTATTTTTATTTTGAGGCAAATAAACAGAATTCACATCTGTTACTTATAAATCTGCGATAAAAGGCACGTTTCTTTTATAAGGGTGAACCTGAATGTGTGAGAGGTCTCAAGTCAAAAAGACTCGAGGAATTGTGAGGTTTGGCCTGTCAAATTGCGCCACTTCAAAGATTCTAAAATCTGAAGTCTGAACTCAATTTTTTATTTTATTTTTTTGGCAAAGAACTTTGAGGTGGTCATTTGTGTTACAAGTTTCAAGTCAGTCTGATTTATGGAGAGATGAGCTTTAACTAACAAAGCTTGAGACCAACGCCACTGTCTGGCCAAATTCTAATATCTGAAGGACTTTTTTGCAAAGGACATTTTGCTGAACTTCAGATTCAAGCCAATATTAGTTAGTCACTTTTTTTTTTTTTTTTTAAAGAGGAAGTCAACCCCCCCCAAAACATTTTTTTTTTATTGACGATAATATGTTCTATGGAGCACCACCAGTCTAAATATGGTATTCTGGTCAATATTGTGTTAGTGGAATATGAATGAAGCAGCAAAATCCAGTCGTTTTTATCCATCTCAGGGGGCGGCCATTTTGCCACTTGCTGTCGACTGAAGATGACATCAATGTTGCTCAGGTCTCAGGTAACAACCAATCACAGCTCACCTTCAGAAACAGATGAGCTGCGATTGGTCGTTGCCTGAGCCCTGAGCAACTGTGATGTCATCTTCAGTCGACAGCAAGTGGCAAAATGGCCGCCTCCTGAGATGGATAAAAACGGCTGGATTTTGCTTCATAATTCATATTCCACAAATGCAATATATATCAGAATGTCAAGTTTAGACTAATGAGATCACATAGAACATATCATTGTCAAGAAATGTTGACTTCCACTTTAATTGTAGAATTGTGGGGCTTAGAAACGTTTTATACTTGTGTGTCAATGTAGTAGAAAATGACAAGCCATTCAAGATGCAAAAATCTGCTACTAATTGCTTTTAGGTACAATTGAAGGGCATTAATGAAATAGCACTATACAATTCGGTTAATGTAACCCACTCAGTAATTCTAAGCGAAGGCTAATCCTTACTTCTTGAATAAAAAGCGGCTTATGCACACTAGAGAGTCATTCCAGTGATAGAATAAGACTGATTAAAGAAGGAGACATCTGAAAACAACATCACAGTTATAGAAACCATCTATACGATCCAAAAGATGCACCCACTGCCTCGGATTTCATCTGGAGCAGGTCAGAATCTGTATTTATTGTAAAACATAACCGCAAACAACATTAAAAATGTAAATGTATCATATATTTAGAGGGATTGTCCCAAATAGTTGTCATATTGATGGACAAAATGCAATGTTGCCATCGCATTATCTCTATCATATCACCCTGCGTCTGTTCCACATCCCTCTGTGGGATAAAAGCTCACACTGCCTCTTCCCGCGTTCAGAACACAAAGGATGACCACAGGACATTCCACCAATAGATAGTCACTTGATTTATGGGCTGTCAATCAAAGAAGGCAGCAGTGAATATAGTACACCGATATCACACTATGGCATCATCTCATTTGTCAGCCGCTCTCTGGATCTGTAGTTGACATTTGGAAAATGGATGTTCAGCACACTACGACTCGGGTTTATTGACAGTGAGGCATTCACTGTTTGGTCCACTGCTTGAACCTATGGATGGTGAAGGGTTGTACACAAAATAGCCTAATGTACATTTGCCGTTTTGCATTTATCAACCTGAATTTTCTTTGGAAGTTAGTTGACAATCAGTTATTTTACGGTCATTGAAAATTTAGATCATTGCAATCATTATAAATGGGGTAAGATTAAAAAAAATGTTTTTATCAGAATGCAAATGAGTCAAGTTTAATCAGGATTTGATGCAGATTGTGCAATTATCATTTAATTAAATCTAACATGGTAAATCAAATGTTACCTTTTCAATAACACATCTGATCCCATTCAAATTGGCTTTGGAAAATCCTGTGTAACCACGATCCATTTTTAAATGAATTGAATAAACATGATTTCATTAGAAGCATTGTGCATGCTGAGTCATGTCAAACCAAATTTTAATTGTGTGGATTGTGCATCTGCCATAAATTAAGTTTGAAAGAAAATGAATTCAGATTATGTTCAGGTGCTCATTTCTGTCAAATCTTGCCTGGTTTGAAAATAATCCTATCCATCATCTATCCCTTCTTCCATCCATTAATCTATCCACCTGATGTGCCTTAAGACAAAATAAATATCTTGCAACACCAACACGGGTACGATGAAATTCATTGCTGTACATGCTTTCCCGCGTTTCAGCAGAGTTTCTACCTGTTTGACAGCCCAGAGCAGCCTGCCATAGCAGTAGATCATGACCAGGACAGGCAAGCCCAGGCAGAAGATGAATAGGCAGATGATGTAGGCGTGCGACTGGGTCGTCTGGACCGTCCAGGATACCGAGCAGCTGGTTCCGGCTCCCTCAATGCCGTAGCTGCTCCAGCCCAAGAGCGGCGGCACCGTCCAGAACAAAGAGTAGAGCCATGAGCCCCCGACGGCCAACAGGGGCTTGCGGTAGTTGGGACCGCGCTTGTTGTACACGGTCAGAGTGCTGTAGCGGTCGTAAGAGAGGATCACCAGAGAAATCAGCGACACGATACCTGGGAATGCACGGACAGATTGTGCGTTAGAGAACAGAATGTGCAGTCTTCTTTCAGCAATTTTTCCATTCTTGGGTCAATTTTTCCCAACTTTGAGACAAGAAATGGGTCTGTTAGTGTAAAAAAAAAAAAAAACTCCTAAATATTGGTCAGATCCTTTACTTGAGTTGAAAAATTGGGTCATTTTGTATAAAACAACCCAGAATGTTGGGTCAAATTGATTCATAAAGTGGATCGGTCCTTTTGACCCAACTGTTTTTTAAAATGTAATAAGTTATGTCTGCCATCTAGTGGTGAATGGTGTTATTACAATTTAAAACTGATCAAGCGTGGCATATTTTCAGTGTCCTCTGTGAGAATAAACTACAAAAGCAAATATTGCTGCAAATTTGAGCCACAGTAGTTGAGTAAGTCTTCTTTGTTTGTGTCTTCACGACTGTTGGCCAAGTTGCGCACATCAGAAAGAATCATAAGTTAATCATGATGCACAAAATGTCAATTTATATGTACTCTATTTAATGATGTTATTTCGACATGTTTTCTAAAGTAAAAAAAAAAATACATAAGCCTTTTGTGTTAGTAATAGCATTATGCTGACAACTTAATATGTACAATATTTGAAGTGTATAAATGGAATTGTTCATTAAACTGGTTCCTTTGGTAACATCTCAAAAGGAACAAGGAATTTTACCAGTAATATAATGTTGTGTAATCGTTAATGTAATGGAGTTTGATCAAGTCAAGGAGGAAGCGGCTTGTCCTGCAGCCTGTTGCATGCCCTTTGTTTGATTCCTCTCCTGTTTGACCTTATGTTCCAACGTCTGCGAATGCTTCTGTTTTCTCATTACATGACGAGACGGTTTGAGGCATTGTGCAGCTGAACCTTGTAACTGGATACTTCATGAGTTTCGCATTTCCAAGGCCTCATTGCCTTTTTTTTTTTTAATGTACAATAATGCATAATTTACACTTACACTAACATAAATATTTCAAGCCTAACTTAAGAGTTATGTCATTTTTTTACATGACAAATTCCCATTTATTTATTTTTAGATAATTTTAACACAAACCTACCAACTAAACCTTATATGATACATATTCATTAGTCTAATAAAGCATATTTATTTGAAACGCATAATCCTCAGGTTTATGTATTTACTATTTTTTATTAGTATTTATAAAGTATAATACCTAACTAAGTTTTGGAGATGTCTGCATTCAGTTTCATCCCCAAAACATAAAAATTTACAAAATTAAAAAGAAAAGTACATAAGTGTTTTTCACATGGCAGTGTATTTATCATGTATAGGTAACCTGATTATTATGCAATTTAAACTATATACGTTATGTATTTTAAATAAATACTTATTATTAATTTAGAGTAATTACACTTTATTCATACTAAACACTTAAATAAATAAGCTTATTAGCCAAATAAATATGTATCATACCCGGTTTATTTGGTAGGTTTGTGTTAAAATTATCTAAAAAAACAACAATTTTTTAAAAAGGAAATGGGAATTTGTCATGTAAAAAAAATACATAAATCTCAAGTTAGACTTGAAATATTTCTGTGAGTGTATATTGCATGGAAATGTTGTAATTGATTAAGTCTGTGTTCTCCAATTTCATACTATCACTATATTATAAGCACATGCAAATCTGACACATCAGGGTTGTTCTGTGGTTCAAAATACTAAATTTTTGCATTCGGGACGCATCACAGTTAGGGTGGGGGCATTTAAAACAACAGGTGGACTCTGTAAACCAAGTAAACAGAGCACACCTGTGGCATGGCAAAAGACAAATTGACTGATCCAATGCTTAACAACTTATAACAACAGCTGTCATGAAAATGAGAAGGACCGTCCATCATCATCAAGTCCTTTGATGCGAATTTGCCAATTCAGTGATTGTTTTTTTTCAAGCAAACAATTCATTAGAAAATTCACAACAATAATGATATTTTCCATAACAAATCTTATCTGGGTTATAATGATTTATGCAATTACAGAAGGTAACTTTGGCATAATAAACCTTACTTTGGCATTATTTGTGAAGAATTGTACATCAGGAATCAGAATTATGTGTTTTCTTCAATGTTTTGGCCACATTTCAGGTTTCCTTTTTAAAAACCCATCATATATGTATTTTAAGACACTGTAAAACAAAAGTAAATAAGCCTCGTAAATTTGACAAATGACAGAGAAAAGTGGTGTTAACAACCATTCCAAATGTATACTGTATCTATGTAATTCAGTACAACATAGTTCTCAGTCTTTTCAGCAATTCTCTTCAAACATGTACAATATCATGTATTTAGAAACAAATCTATGACTTCATTTTACAAATAAACTGAGGCTTTTAACATTGTTATAAAATATTAGTGAATGAGTGAAGGAAAGCTAGCAGCCATGTACAAAGTGGTTCACATTTCTGCATCACAGTTCTGCGGTTGCTGGTTTGAATCTCGGCTTTGTCACTTTGACAGTTCGTGAAAATGAACATATGTTTCCTACTTTTTGACAGAGTTGGGCTACGGTCTCATTGTGGGCTTTACATGCAACAACATGACGTGATGCTGAGGAGTGGACTAAGCCCAGCTGTTGTTCCATTGCGTGATGGAGCTGCTGCCACGGGCCATGTGCTTTAACACCCTTTCAAGACAAAATTATAAATAAGCAAAGAGGTCTCCTCAGAGAGTGATTTCAAGCAAACCTTCTTTGATGCTAGAGAAAAGTGATGTTGAATTTTTGTGGGCTTAGTGAAGGCTCCAAACAGCTACTGTAACTGTGAGGGTCAAAATCCCAAACTGCTTGTTTTGATTAAGCCAGATATTGCCCCCAATCACTCGCCGGGGTGGATAGCGATGTGTCTCCACACGATGTGGGCGAGCAGAACAAAACAGCAGGAGCAAATAATCGGGAGCAGCTACAGGAACATCCGAAAGAAACACAGGCAAAGCCCAACAGTGAAAATCCTCTATTCATTGTTCAAATCTTTTAATCGTCTCGAAACGTTTACAAAATGGCCGATGGGTGGTAAGGGCCAACCAGAGGCCACTGTTTGTTTCTTTCCTTACAGTATGTATTTTCTATATGATATAATGCAATGGTGATACTGATAGAATACAAAAAAAAGTCAAATTCTTATGAGAATAACATCTTTATAGCACAAATAGTGGGTCATAATGCTGTAAGAAAAAAAAGTATCACCTAAAAGTCATAACGTCATGTGAAAATCGATACACAAGGCAGTCTCCTATTACCCACGACTATATTATCCGCAAGGGAAGTGGTTCAATGCCAGTTGTAGAAATATGGATGTTGAAGCAACACTGAAAGTCCAAGGTATAGAAATAGAAAGGGCTAATGAAATCAAATTTTTAGGTACTAGTGCAGGGGTGCTCAAGTTCGGTCCTCGAGAGCCCCTATCCAGCCTGTTTTCCATGTTTCTCTCCACTAGCACACCTGATTCATCATCAGGATCGTTATCAGGCTTCTGCAAAGCTTGCTGATTAGCTGATCATTAGATTCAGCTGTGCTGCAGGAGGGAAACATGAAAAACAGGCTGGATAGGGGCTCTCGAGGACCGAACTTGAGCACCCCTGTATTAGTGTATTGAAGAACATTTAACATGGAAAGCGCATACAGAACATGTCAAATCGAAGGTATCCCAAACCATAGCCGTTTTACACAAGGTTAAAGAATCATTGAACTAGAATGCTTTGCTATTGTTATATCATTCATTGATTGTTCCATACCTGACCTATTGCATTGAAGTGTGGGGATCCGTCTGCAAAACCTATACTGAACCCATTTTTTATTTTTTATTTTACAGAAACACGCTATTCGTGTCGTGTCTGGATGTGGCTACAGAGACCACACTAATCCAATATTTATACAACTAAAAACTTTAAAATTCAATGAATTGATGGAAATGAACCGCCTTAAAATATTGTACAACGCCTATCATGGATTTTCACCGGTTAATATAGAAAACTACATTCATAAAAAGGAAAAGTGAGTACAAATTAAGAGGAACAAATATTTTTTCCAAACCTAAATACAGAACAAAACAAAAAGAAAGATGTATTTCAACTGAAGGTGTCAGTTTTTGGAGCAATCTGGGTTATAAAACTAAATCATCTCAGTCCATTTGTATTTTTAAAAAAATGTATAAAAGCTCACTTACTGGAGAAATATATATAGCACAATTTGTCTGTTACTAAATAGCTTCTTCATTGCTTAATGTCATTTATTTTGTGTTGAGTATTATTACTATTGTTTATTTTTATTATATTTTTTATTTTTATTTTTTTTATCAGGGGCAGATACCACAAATTTCACTTAATTCTTCCCCCTTTCATATCTTTTTTAAAGAATGAAATAATTTTTTTGAATTGAATTGAAAAATTTAAAAAAAGGAGATCTTGCATTTTACTTGTATAAACACACTGTTCCCACTTTCATTTCTCAGACTCCAGTGGGTCAATTTCTGCTTCCACAATGGCAAGCATGTATGCGCTTCCACTGCCCTGATTTTAATGGGAACGAGGGGGAGCCTTTTCAATGGGGTGGGAGTCGGCTGTGTTCCATTTCACAACGACCCAAATCTACCTGTGCAGAATCTAGGAAAATAAAAATCGAAAGGAAACTCCCCCCCGTGCGCACAGTTAGACTGTGCTTTGCGCTAGACTTCAGCTGGGAACAAAATAGGGCCCCAAGAGTCTATCCCACTCTATGATTGTATTCATATTTCACTAGTATTCTTGAGAAAATTTCATTGTAGCACATATTTGTTTTATTTACAGCACTGTTTTTTGAGTAATAACTTTAATGTGTGTAATATCCTGCTTTTGTCAGCCCCTAGATTATCTAACAGCCTCCCAGTGTTGACTAACAATGCCAATTTTTCTATTTGGCCTACGGGACATTTATGATTGAGCCCTAATGAATTCTGCCTTTCCTTTTTTTCTTTTTTTTTCTGGAGAGCTCAGTATTGTTCATTCGGCAATTCTACCAATTTGACATGTCATCATTATTGCTCTCTATTTTTTATTTATTTTGTATGTGGGTGAGTATGTGTATGTGCGTGTGTGCGTGCGTGTGAGTGTGTATTCATTAGTTCACCTAAAAACCTATTAAAAAATCCCATACCGTTCACCTAAACCGAACACGTCCAGCCAGAGTCGTGAGGCCGTCAGGAGACCCGAGGAAGGACCAAAGAAAAGAAAGGAAAGTGAAATCCAGCACCCACCACCCACCACCCACCGGGCCACCAACCAGAGTCCTTCACCAACCCCAGAAACATCTAAATTCCAACAAATCAAGGAGACCTCAAGAGACCAAAGGAGAATATCCTGTAATATCCTGCTTTTGTCAGCCCCTAGATTATCTAACAGCCTCCCAGTGTTGACTAACAATGCCAATTTTTCTATTTGGCCTACGGGACTGTTATGATTGAGCCCTAATGAATTCCGCCTTTCAACAAGTCTCTGCGTCTGATGTGACCTGAAAACAGAATCCAAATGTGTTGATCTACGCTGCAATAAAATTATTGTGAATGGTTTGTGCTGTCTGTGTGATGTATAACACTGATGGTAGAAGAACCCATTAGACCATTAGAAAGTATTTTTTCCGGAAGAGAGCCTACTTCCGTTAGTGGTGCTTCACATTTAATCCCCACTGCTCCACACTAAATTGAACTTAAATTGCAGCATGTGGGACACGAGCAGTGGGGGAAAACAACAACAAACAAAATCTAAAAGCTATTGGGAGATTTCTTCAAATGTGAGATGGGTGTAAACAACAAGAAGGTTCACCATTCAATTGGCCTGCTCCTGTGGCGAGACACCCACTGAGATGAACTTCGAACTGATGAATCATATCTGACGTTTTAGTGTTGCCCCCCGCTGTTCAGCATTGACTGCTGAATCACGAAAGAAAAAATCAGCAGCATAGGTTTAGACTTCGATGTTCACGTGGCACTTTTAAAGGGGAGGTCAACCTCAAAACTTTTTTGGGGCACTAATATGTTCTATGCAGCCCCAGTATTCAAAATATGCTATTCTGTTTAACTCATTCACTGCCATTGACGGCCATAGACGTCAAAAAATCATTTTAACTATTTCTATTAGTTTAACATTTTTTTCCACTTTAGCTAACAAGAGTATGAAAGCCTAGATATTTTTTTATTGTATTAAAATTTGTGATTAATCGTGAGTTAACTAGTGAAGCTATGCGATTAATTACGATAAAAAATTGTAATTGCCTGACGCTCCTAATTTTTTATAATCTTTTCTTTAAAAAAAATAAATTAAGAAAAGATTATTAAAAATTATTAAAAATCATTATTTTTCAAAATAAGCCTTTTTATGCCAAAAATGAGCCTGCGTCCTCAGTCTTACGCAATGTTGGGAATTATCATCACTGGCAAGCAGGATTGACGATTACTGTGGCTGCCTAGAACTGGTCAGGATATAATCCACAGTCAGCATATGTTGGCAAAATGTCCACATTGAAATTTTAATCCAATGTTGGAGACACTTTTCTGATATTTTATATTAATGTTCTAAAGTACTGCAGTATAAAACACAATAACGTTTTTCTTACTATGCTACATTGTGATGATGTAATGATTTCATACTACACTATAGCATTATTTTGCATTCCTGTGCAATATGTAATCCATATCTAATTCTCACGTATTATTCCCAGTTGGGGGAAAAACATGACTATGATATTGACATTAATATATCAACTTGACCTTCTAATCCTCTCGCTAGTACCTACTTTTTCCTTTTACCCTGGGTAAATTTAGTTAGCTTTTTTTTCTTTTCTTTTTTATAATTTTTATTATCTATACACACATTTTGCACACACAACTAAGGCTTCAATAAACATTAAAAACCCTTCATAATTAGCACCGTTGGAGTTGCAACGAACACATTACTGCCGCAATTCAGACTGTGTGTTAAAATGATGGGCCATGGCAATGGTGTCAATAAATATGCAGTGGACCCCCGCTACTCGCAGTTGGTTATAAATAGTGAAAATACATGTATAATTGGCATGCAGCCACTGAGACGGTTCAGATAATGGATGGATGGATGGATGAAACGCTGCAGCGCTCCCGCTGTTGAATTTGAATGGAATGAGAGGACCTGCTTCCATTGGCCTGCTGTGCTCCCTTCCATAATGCTAGCATTTGACTTCTGACTTGACTTGACTTCTACGTGCGCTAGTCTAGGAAATTACAAAAAGAAAGAAAACTCCACCCATGCGCATGGCTTGACTGCGCTTTGCACTGGATTTGCGCAGGGCACAAAAAAGGGCCCCTTTGAGAGAGAGCATATCAGGAGGACGAGTTTATTTATTCACACTAATTGAATTGCTACTCTGTATCAAATATAAATAAATAAATAAATAAAGCTGTGTTGCTATAGGTCACACCAGACTATAAGCCGTATGGGTGTCCACATTGGAACATGGGATATTGACACAGATAATCATCTGTGTTACAAATAATGATTTTTTTGTAACTTTTAAATTGCAAAAACAAACAAAAAAAACACTTGTAAATAACTCTTCTGGACTTTCTTTGTGACGTCATGCAAGAGAGGTTGATCCCAAATCAGGCTGCACCTCGCTCGCTCGTGGGTTATATCGCAGAGCTTTTGTCGCTCCCTGATGTGAGACCAGTCCCTCTAAAAAAAATGGGATCCCTTTTTGCTCTAGTGAACACGCACACTTGAGGGCAAGTCAAAATATTGGTGGCATGAAGCTCGTTAGCCCGCATACATAAATTAGCTACTTCATGGTTTGAGCTGCAGGGTTCAAAGCGTGCGAAAAAAAATTGTGACTTATGAAAATATGGTCTGCAGTTTACATGCCAACTGCTGGATCCGGCAGCCCTCGTGCAAAAAAATAAAGTGATTAACCACACATTTGTATTGATCTGCAGTTTGAGAGGGGACAAGAAACATGAGCGATGTACTGAAGCATTCCAAATAGCCTGCCGAGCAACAGGATTGCAAAAGGAATTCTGTGCTCTTTGCTTCAGAGCCTTAAAGGATCTTTGTGCAGTTTGTCACTTTTTTACTTGCTACTGCTATCTCTGGCCCAAAGTGGAACTGCAGCATCTGTGACTGCAGGCTCGTTCATGGTGCGCTGGGAGTACGGGCACGATCTTAAAGCGACAGCCACAGTTGACAAACTGAGACATGACTTCAAATGAGGTAAGAAAAACTCCGATCTTCCCCTCCCCAAAGAAACTGTGGCGTGTGCAGGGTCCGCACACGCTACTATAAAAGGAAGATAAAAGCTGATAGATGCAGTCAGAGTAAAACAGTCAGGGCTCTTCGTACTCAACGACAGCTGTTGACACAGCAAAAACTGTTCAGGAATGCTTTCTTCTAGATGATCTTATTTCAAAAATGATGCTGGCGGCAAAAATGAATAGGCTATTTTAGTGGACTTTTAAAAGAGAAGTTTGTTTGCTTTGATTCTCCTTAATATTCACACTTTAAATGCAGGGATGGGCAACAGAACCCGTTGATTAATGTTGGTTTGCTGTTTAGCAGTTTTGTGCTAATCTTTAATGCTAAGTTTTATGCAAGAGTGCCCTTTACAACAGAAAAAAAAATCACAATATTTATATATATTTCTAAATACAGTGGTCCCTCACTACTTTGTGATTTGATTATTGCGGATTCACTCTATTGTGGATTTGTATTAAGGTCCATTTATGCTGCTATTTTTGTCCTTTTTTGTAATATTTGAGTAAATAAAAACAGCTTTCTTTCATTCAACACAATCTATTACATTTTTAAACAAAATAGACCTATAGAATATTTGGCAAATTAAGAAACGTGTACCATGATAAGTTGTAAAAAATGTTGACATTTTTCTTCTTTTAATTCTTCTTAGCAAGTTAGTGTCCCATCACTAGTGAGTTATTCTTAGAACAGACCACAATTAGTAAGACCAATGCGTGTGTCTCATTCCCCCACCCGCGCCATCCCCGTGCACTGCAGGAGAAGTAGACAAACAAGTTAATTGAATACAGACTTCAAAATGGCCGCTCATTTACGCAACTCCGCAAGAAGAGCTCGTTAAGTTGACAGACAGTATCAGAGGTTATTTTAATGATCTCTACTTCGCGGAAATTCACATATGGAATATGGACGCAGTTTGTCGTTTGCTTCAAAGCTTTGTTGTTGGGTTGGGTTAGTGCCAGTGGATCTTTTAGGCATGCATTGAGAATTGTATTATAAAAAATGTAATATATTAAAGAGCATGTTCATATTTCGCACATATGCATGCATTTTGTCCATATTAAAAATGGTGTTTTAGTCATACATCTAGTTAGGAAGTGCGTGGTCCTGTGGTCCCCAGTACCACTGATGAAAAATTGTGGCCCCTCCAGCTTTTATAGTAAGTTGTCCATCCCTGGTGTAATGGTTGACTTGACATTGTGAGTTCAATTCCCATCTCAGTAATGTTGTGAATGGTTGTCTGTCTTTACGTCACTAGTCCGGTATGTATTCTGACTTTTGCCCAAAGGCAACTGTTATTTATTTGTAAGTGACACATTAGTTAGTCATGTGCTTCTGACCAATCAGAGATGACTGGTCAGCCTTGAGCTATTTCCAAGTAATCAGTTGAGTATTCACTTGTGCATCATTTTTTATTTTATCAATGTAAAGTCAATGTCAACTCCAGTGGATGAGTTTTTTTTTCTGTTAAAGAATAAAACTACATCCAATGTTGTGCTGTCCTTGATTTCTGTTTGTACAATCCATTCTGGGCTTCCACCTAATGTGCAAACACATTTTCTTCTATTGAAATGCATCTCGTTGCTTTTGTGGTGTTAAATTACGGTAGTTCAATTCACCAGCACAAGCTCTTGGGTTGTAGTAGCCTATTGTTAAAGCTCATCATTTGAATCAAGCTCCCACAAGGACTACTTGAAGCAGCATTAGTTCAGCAAATATATGTATACAACCAATGTGCATGTGCAAATTACCTTAGCAAGGCCATTAGACATATAGATGGCACACGGGGGAACTGAGAACATCATAGAATGTCAAATTTTTCCACATTGGCGTACGTTATTGTATTGCAGGTGATTGACATCAGGAACAATAAGCAGAAAAGTAAGTGGGACGTGTGTAGGGCAGATATAGACAAATAAGCGTTCACACTCAGTCTTCAATTACCTTGAGGAACCTGTTTCTGGAATATGGGAGACATGCACGCATGCATGCATTTTTTTTTTTAAAAATTCTGGAGAGCTCAGTATTGTTCATTCTGTAATTTTACCGATTTGACATGTCATCATCATTGCTCTCCTTTTTTTTTGCATGCATGCATGCATTTGGAGAGGGGTGGAGAGGTTGAAAATGTGTACACAGTCTTTTTTTTTTTGATTGATCATCTCCTTGTTTGTTTTGGGCAATTCCGTGTCACGCTATTTGCTCATTCCCAAAGGAATATACAAAGCGGATTTTAAACACATCAGCACATTTCTGTTGCTAATTCGCTAATGATTACGGGTTTGACAGTTCCTGAGATCCATCTAATACTGAGTAAAGTACCACTTAGGTTCAAAAAGCATTAAGCAAAGCAGACAGAACTTAAAATGAGGTAATGATCAGGCCAGCAGAATCAGCAGTGAGTACAATTTGTAACATTGCTAAATTTAGATAAAAGTCCAGCCTGACATGTCATTACATTTTGTACACAGAGAACCAGATCACATATTTAGAATGAAAGGGTACGAAAACATTGCGGCACCATTTCCGCTAGGGTGGGTGGTGTGGAGCTGTTGCTTTGCTCAGAGATGGCAGTTTTTGCATCTGTCAGAATCTGTGCACTTCCACAATCATCATATTTCAGGAGACCCCCCAAAACAGCATGTTTGTTCAACCATTAATATTGCATTGTCAAAGAGAGCAAGCCATTTCCAACACTTTAGATTGGTCAAGAATTTGTAAAAAAAAAAAATCTAATAAAAATGACACCAAATTGTGACATACAAGGTTACAGGTTCCAAAAATAAAGCCTGTGATTTATTTTTCCAACACAACAGCAGGTCAACTCCAATACTACACTATGCATTGTGTGTCTAATTGAGATGAGGTATAATGTTTGCATCGAGAAAATTGCACTATTTATTTGTGAGTGTAAAGCTGAGGTTTCTATTTTGAGCCATTCATTTTCTATAGCACTTGTTTTGTTCAGGGTCATGGGGAGCTGAAGCCTACTCTGGCTGACTTTGGGTGATGGGCCATTGCCATCCTGGAATGGTTGCCAGGCAATCACAATTTATTGAGACACAGCCATTCACATGCACATTTATAACATCACTGTTTGGGAACAGAACCCACGCCACCTGCACTGAAGTGGCAAATGAACCACTCCACCACCCGTGGGCAAGTTTATGCTGAGTAGATGAGGTCTAAAAAAAAAAAAAAAAAGACTTCAAAAATAAAGCTAACTTTATTCTAATAATATTTATAAATTTTGGTAATAGCACGGCTATATTGCACTCTATACATTATAAACATATATACATTTTATGGAAATTGCATCTTAATAAGCATATGAGAGGATTGACATAGAAGCAGTATACTTAGAAACACGTCAGCCATGCATTTCAATGGTATCAGCCGCCCTTTGCGAGTACGTAAAATAAGGCTGGTATCAGCCCGATACTGATACCTGGTATCGTTACTCGCCCACCTTAATATAAAATGTCAGAAAAGTTCTAGGACAGGTGTATGCAAATCCAAGCTACAAGTTTCCCCCTTCAAAGTCATCCAACAGGAGTTAAACACAATAACCTTATCTGCCACACACTTATGCACTCCTGGGAAGATTATTCTGGATCCTCAGCAGCTCCGTCATCATTGCCAATTTGATATTTTCCATGTCTTTAGAACAGGTGCCCTTTAAAGGCCTCCTTGAGCTTACTTCAGTGTGGCAATGTTTTTTTTTCTGTTATTGTCAGATGCTCATGGCATTGTGAGCAGACGCGTTGTCTCACCTTCGAGTGCACTAAATGAAGCAAACGCTGCAGGATCTCTTTGTAGATATGTTGGTTGATTGGCTGGATCACACTGAAGGGGAAAACTCGTAATTTGGGTTTGAAGTATATCCTTTGTGACACCATTCCTGGATCTTTATGGAAATCTCTTGTTTATTTTTAATGACAAATTGAGTTTGTTATCACAAGTCATGTAAAATAGCAACTAACAAATATACTATATTACTATTGTAAAATTTTTGTTAAATAAGAAATGCTTATATCTGTCAAAAGTGAAGACAATTTGCAATTTTTTATGCAAGTTTTCTTTCAAAAATGAAAATAACAAAACCATTTAGCATGAAGCAGAAAACTGAGGGCGCGGCCTCCAACATACGTTGTTTCGAGGTTATAAACGGCACGCGATCTAGTTTGCACAATGGCTAAAGAGTACAAATGTAGTTACGCAGCACAAGAAGCCACACTCAGCTATTGCTGTATTTTATGTTTTTAATTGGATTCTATATCTGATATAGACATTTACTGTAATTATGATGTTACTACTGTGTTAGTGTAGCTTAAAGACAGACTACGGTGCGTTACGATTTACTGGTTGCTGCCGTTGAAGCGGAATTCTGATGTAATGACATAAACTGAGGCACCACTTCCCATGTCCGGTAAAGTACATCAGAATTATTATAGTGAACAAAAACAGACTAAATAGCTTAAACAAAACTGAAGAAACATTTTAATGAACAAAATAAAATAAAATAAAAAGTTCTTAACAAAAAAAATTACGAAAATTAACTGAACATCTTATGGCTCTGAAAATTACTATAACTTGACAAATACACCCATATATTTATCGAAAAGATAAAACTAATACCGTACTAAAACTATAATAAAAACAAACTAGAACAAAGCGTTTACAAAAAAAAAAAAAACATTACAAATTAACAAACTTGCTCTAAACACTAATAAAAACTAATGAAAAATCCAATAACGCTTGATTGCAAGTTGGACCTGCCTTTAATTTGGAAAATAACATTATTTTGGATGGTATGCATGAGAAACGTCATTACTTTGGGTGATGGGCCTTTCCAAAAAGTATTTTGTGAAGTTTTGATATTCAATTTCACTATAATCATATTGTCCATTCATGCGTCATGTTCTATGTTTTTATTGATTTAGTTTAGATTACGTTTGTCTGTGTGTACCATTTGTGTTTCATTTTGTGTCTTGTGTTCCTGTCTTGTCTCATTCATTTTTGTTTCCCCCTGTTCTCCTCAGTCCAGTCCCACGTATCTACCAATCAGAACTACGTTTCTGGGATCCGCACACCTCACATCTGACAGAAGTGACCCATTGGCACAACAAAACAAAGAGGCGCCACCGTGAGGCGCGGTGCCGTACTGTTGCAGGTCACAATGCGAAAGTTGCATTCATTATGGGAGTGATGGAGTTAATGGAAGGTATTTGTTGTTTTACCAAGTGCTTCTCCTTATAATCACATCAATGAAGTTGAAGAATAGCAGAGGCTTGTTTTGACCGGTCTGGACAGAAAATACTGATCGAGACCGACACTAGACAGACTTTCAAAATGTGTTCCGGTCTCAACACTACAACACATTGGGGGAAACTAATTAGCACGGTCTTCTCTGCACAACGAACCTAATTGGGTCGGACGGAGAGAGGCGTGTACCTAATGAAGTGACCACAGCCCATAGCCCCGAAGCTTACCGAAGCAGGAGTTGATGAAGCCGTACCAGCTGCAGCCGCTGGGGCCGAGCAGCCAGCGTCCGTGGATGCTGGAGGCGAAACTGAGCGTGGTGCCGAACACGCACACCAGCAAGTCGCTCACGCTAATGTTGAGCAACAGCATGTTGACGGGCGTGCGTAGCTTCTTGAACTTGCAGAAGAGCAGCAGCACCACCAAGTTGTTGAGGAAGCCGAAAGTCATGATGAAGCCCAGCACCACGGAGAGCACCGCGAAGCCGGTGGACGACAGGCGCGCCTCCACCTCGGCGGGCGGCTCCGCCAGCTCCGGGTCGTCGCTCAGGTTGGAGCCGCTCAAGTTGAGAGCCGCCTGGCCAGAGAACATCCTGGCGTCCATGCATGAGAGCTTGGCTGTACTTTTGGGGAGTTTACAAGATATTTGCGCGCATTCCTTTTAAATTCCACTGGTTGTGATGATGAAAATGATGCCTCGCAGTCCCACCTGTTACTTGCCATCCAACTTCTCCATTTCTATCTGAATGGACCACTATTATTTATTGTTTCATCCCGCAATACCGTTTTTCTCCCATTTTTCCCGTGCCGCAATGTAATCCACGCCCGCCGCCGTTTTTGCGTGAAAGTGCGCCTCACGGCGAGGTCCAGTATCTTTTTTAAAGGCGCCTTTGACGTCATCCACGCATCGTGAGCTGCAGGGAAGGGGTGGGTATAGTGGGAGCGACCGTCTTTTAACTCTCCCCTTCTTACTGTATCTTACTGTAGGTTTTTCCCCTCCCTCATTCTACCTCATCCTTCCTGCAGGCGACCTGTAAAAAAACCCATCTATTTTCAGTGAGAGTCTATTACTCATACTGTCGGCAGGAGACGGAGACATCATCATGACTCTATTTCTGTCCCTCAATGTCCAAGTCACACTAAAACACCTATTGGGCTCAACTGATAGCCTATCGGACCCCAATAAACATATATACGGAACTTATTTTGCCTTTATCGTTTATCGTTTTCCACATTTTGTTATTGTACTGCGCTAAACTCACAAACTCATAATAACACCAACATTTAAGATTTTCTTTTTCTTTTCTTTTTCTATTTTTTTTTTACATTCCAGACTCCATAGGCCTACTGCTACTTTATAACTAAAGCATGTGTGACTTACTGTCTTCTGCATCACATAGCTTAGTCTTGTTGTACATATAGTTTTATTCAATTATTGATATTTTCATTTTCACAAACTTGGAGTTTTACACCTTGTACACTAACAAAATAGAATATAATCAATAAGGTATAACATCAACCGGTCCCACACAACGATTTTATTTAACAACCAATCATGCAGCATTAAAAAACAGGTGAGCAGTGATTGGTTGTTACTTGAGCCCTGAGCAATGCGATGTCATTTTCAGGTATCAACGCAGTCAATTCTGTACATGCTTAGAAGTAAGTGTTCCAAAAGGGTTCTTCATGAAGGGCAGAAGTTCTATCCAGAACTATAGGCTTATGGGGAACCCTTTTTTGAAGAAAAAAAAATCTTCAAGGGTTCTTTTGAGGCTAAGGGTTTCTGTAAGAACCGTTTCAATACAGAACCCTTTTTGGAAGAGGGCTGTTGAAAACATGGGTACTAGAAGATCCTTACCATCACATATTCAAATGTTTAGCCATGTTTCAGTATTCACTCAGAAATTCTAAGGATTTTTTACAAGGAGAGTTTTGAGTACGTTTTACCAGTTTGTTTAAAAAAAAAAGAAGTTGATTAAGCATTTAGGAACAAACTCATGACCTTCAAGTTGAGAGGAAACAACTGTGCCACGTGAGCTATGCCAATCTTGTTTGTCCCTGTACTACATTGTTTGTGTGTCCAATATGAGGCCAACACTGTACGATTCCACCTGACAACAGCAATATAGCACATAACAGGGGTGACATGGCTCAGGTGGTGTACTGGCTGTCGGCCAACCTGAAGGTTGTGGGTTTGTACCTCACCTTTTGAGGAGCCTTTTTTTGTTTTTGTTTTTTAAATTTTTTAATCAACTGGTAAAATGTATTCGAAACTCATTTTTACTCATATTTCTGAGCGAAAAAAAAACTTTACTAAGTTTTTTTTCAGCGAATATTTGGTCGTGATTTAGTTGTCCAGGGTAAAAGCTGGATTTTAGTGTGTGAGACCTGGGAGCTGGCTGCCATGTTGATTGCCCTATGAAAGTTGAATGCTGGTTTTGCTACCGAATATACGCTCCGCCCTCTTCAAAACAGGTGTGACATGTCAGTGGTGATTACTACACATGTAAATTTGTATTGCAAGATGGATTGAAGTGAAACCCCAAGCGATCAAAAAAATCAAATAATCAAGGTAAGTTACATTTTATTTCAGCAAGTGTGACTCTAGGAACCTTATGGAGAAAGGTAGACATGAGTTAGAGAGTTTGGACAAAAAGGACATGTGCCACTGGCTTCAACAAGTGGGTTAGGGTGAGTATTGAACCTCCTTTTCCAGTAGTTTATTTTTGCTGAAAAGTATTTCAACGTTATTGAAAGTATTTAATACAAAAAACTTGTGGGGTTCCTTCACTTTCACCTGATTTTGTGCCATTGGAGGCTCTTGTCATAGGTGACAGGCTTATTCAGTCTGTTCTGCTGTCACCATTATGATGTGCGGATAAATAAATAAATGTATACAGTTCTCATTCGACCATGCATGGCTTTACTTTTTATAAATGGCTTCATCTGGTGCCGTATGTATACCTTGTATTGGTGCTCCAAATTGCCCCCCCCCCCCCCCCACACACACACACATTTCTGTGTGCCGATTGCTGCCTTGCATGCGTCTAGCTGTCATGTTGCTGATTCCACTGGACCTGTGTTCCCTTCTGTCCTGTCCTCCCTCCAAGACCTACATCATAGCTTTTCCTTAGACCAGGGGTAGGCTAGTTCGGTCCTAGAGAGCCGCAGTCCTGCATGTTTTTGATGTCTCCCTCCTCGAACACAGCTGAGAGGCTCCTGCAGAACGTAATTATGAGCTGATGATTTGAAACACCGGGGTTGGAGGCAGGAGACACCGAAAACATGCAGGACTGCGGCTCTGTAGGACCGAACTTGCCTACGCCTGCCTTAAACAGTCTGCTGTCCTTATCCATCATTGCCCAAAGATTTTTAAATGATTAAAACAAAATCCTTAAAAAAATGTTTGAATGATTCTCAGTATCAACAATAATGATCATCACAACAAACAATAATTTTGATTTATAGAATACAGTGTGGTTCTTTATAAAAACCCTGAAAAAAAACTCATTGTGCAAGTTCTAGATAAAACCCTTGAACCATAAAATGGTTCTCAGTATAACTTACTGTGTTAGTTGTAGATTAAACCCTTGCAATATAAAATAAGTTATTTGTGGAATGTGCTGTGAAGGTTCTAGATGAAACCCTTGTAATATAAAAGGGTTCTCAGTAAAACTTTCGGTGAAGGTTCTAGATTAAAGCCTTGAAATACAAAAGGGTCCTCAGTGGAACTCGCTTTGTGAAGGTTCTGGATGAAACCTTTGAAACATCACAGGGTTCTCAATAGAACTCTCTGTGTGAGATCTAGATGAAACCCTTAAAGGGTTCTTTGTTGAACCTCTCATACAGGGTTCTGGGTGGAACCTTTCACAGATGGTTCTGGTATAACCCGCTATGTTCTCAGTAGAACCCTTTGGAAGGCTTCCAAGTGGAACCTTCATAAACGGTTCCAACAGGAACCAAAAAAAGGGTTGTCCTATTAGGACAAGCTGGGGAACCTAAAAAGGTTCTAGCAAGCACTTTTATTGCTACAGAATTTACTGTGAACCAATCATAGCTCAGCTTCATAAGACAGGTGAACAGTGATTGGTTGTTAGTCGAGCCCTGAGCAACTGCGATATCATTTTCAGTCGACAGCAAGTGGCAAAATGGCCGCCCCCTGAGATGGATAAATACGGGTGGATTTTGCTGCTTAAAGGTGCATAATGCACAGTGTTGTGTTAGCTAGAGTGGGGTAGGAACTGAAAAAAGAAAGAAGAAGATGACGGATTCGAGCATAGCCCAAATTCCAGCTCAGACTCCAACTGCAGTTACGCTTTAGGCTAAAGGTGGCAGTCACAAGTAAAAAAGTGACAAACTCCGCAATGCACCTTAAACTAATGACTTCCCTTTTAAACTGCTTGGATGTAATGCAAACTGTCACGTCAGAGTTGTTGTCAGGGCATTGGGGTGTTGTTTTCGACAAATAGACACCACTGCTTTTTACATGCAACCCTTCTGTCACTTCACTAAGCAATAGTTATACAAATGCACACCCCCGCCCCACCGTACACTATTTATTTATCACATTAGCACAGGTCCTGAATTCCCCGTCATGTCTTTCCTGAAGCTGCAAATATTGCGCCTCTTTGTCTTAATAGGCAGCTAAGCCCACTGGGATTTTTCTGTCCATCTCTCCATATAACTCAGTTTCAAATGTGTTTTCACAGCAGCCGTTGTTCTTTGTTGTGGCACGGTAAACAATGAAAAGCCTCCATGCTGGATTTGTTCCAGCAATATTTCAGGGCTCAGCGAGGCTGATGAGATTTGTTCAAGTATACATGCGCGTTAACAAATATCTGCTGCAAACTGAAATGATTATTGAGTTATTTTCTCCTCTAGGTGCTTTATTTTGTTATTTTTTTGCTCATTATTTACTTGTTCACTTTTATCAAGTCCCTTCCCACAGGGAATTTCATTACAAAGCACAACTGTTGGCACACTGCAGCGGGGAGTAGCTGTTTTCGTTAATCGCTTTCTTTTATCCTTCGTGTCAGTGTTTTCCATGGTTCATTTCGATAATATGTCAGAATCACAAATTATGAGAGATAAGATCTGTTAGCTTTTTTTTCCATGTCAATCCTCATTATAAACAGCTGTCATATGGTCCTTTACAGAACATCTTCCCAGACAGATGGCTTACTGCATAAATGATCTCGGAGGGATTTTTATCAGCCAATGATATAACACGACTTGGGACAGGCTGAAAATAGAAATGTCAAAAGATGACATAATCTTTGTTTATGAAAGTAAAAACTGTGAATTTATGACTTAATGTTTTAAATTTGTTTTCAGAAAGCAAGGCAAATATTGCAGTGTAGCCATACACTTATATGTCTCATGTCTCAAACTGCACTTCTTTAAATTTTTGTTGAATACTCCTGATCTAGATAATGGCCAAACGCCTCTTTTTCTGCATTTACTGGCCTCTAAACAATTTCAGATTAGTTTTAGTTTTAGATAAAGCCGTTGGGAGTTTTCCTAAAGAGAGAAAGTTGAAGAGAAACAGTGACAAAACACTAACTGTTATCTGGCTATCTTTCGGGAGAAGGCTGTAGACTCAATAGAAGAGATTAATTGCGGTGTCCTGTAGATAACTGCAATCCATCCCATAGGTTTAATGATTCATGAAACAGCGGCTAAAATTTCCTTTGGAGCAAGAGAATCTATAGGAAGTATGTGATGGAATAGAATGAACACTCCAGTATTAAGGAACAGAAATAGAACATATGAATATATGGTAATTGAAAACCATTTCATATTCATTCTTGCTGTATGATTTTTACAGGAAGAGGCAGCGGGAGTCCTGTGATGTGTAATTATGGCCAATTACAGAGGAAGATGTCATAGAGTAAAGCACATACAGCTGTTATCCATACAGGAGGCTCTCAAACAGCGCATGAAGAGAATATTAAATCAAATGTTGGAAGTTAACCAGATTTACACGTGAGTTCAACTGGTGCTATGTAGAATGGATTATTTCATTCTATCTTTTTCAATTCAGACACAATTGTTTGCATAATAATAATAATAATAATACATCCTAAATGTATGTGTGCAAAAACAACAAGATTTGATACAGCTGTATATGGTATCAATTGGAGAGCAGTATGCAACTTTGGATGGGAGCTTCCATTGCCAGCATTGAACAGAATAATTCTGCCCTCAGGATGCGCTCAACTTCACATGGCTGATACTGTAGTTTTGGTGTAGCATTTTATGTTTAATTCATAGGCACACTGCGGGCATGTACTGAAGTTATTATTACCGTACGTTCACTCACATCTACTGTGAGATCACTTTGTCATCCAGGGATTGACACAGAGATGATGTTGTAGACCAATAAGAGTAAGTATTTCCATCCAAGTGCCTTCACACAGACAGCAGCGGGCACATTTACGGAACAACCAATGATACAGAATGCAAATGGTCTTGCATGCAAATAAATGATAGGGGAGAGATTAAATGAATTATTAAGAAAGGGATGAAGGATGTGATAAAGAGGGTATATAGACAGAGACATAAGGTACATACAGAGAAACAACATTTATAATACAACCAAATAAATACATTGAATTTGGTATGCTATATTGTAAAACTAAGGTGTATGGTTAAAGTATTCACCGGCATGTTTTTTCTTTTCTTTTTTAATCTCTTTTGGTACATCACAGATTCTAATTTAAAAGATTTTTTAAAGGGCCCATCTCATGCAAAACCTACTTTTAACCAAAAACAGATACCCAGATCATGACATTCCCTTCCTGTCCCTGTCCTGTACTGTCCAATCCTATCGTCCTGTCCCTTGCTCTGTCCCATATAAATTTGTCTCCACTGTAACATCGTAAGCGGCACGGTGGCTGACTGGTTAGCACGGCCGCCTCCCAGTCCAGAGGACGAGACATCGAGTCCGGGCTTCGGGCTTCGGCCTTCCTGGGTGGAGTTTGCATGTTCTCCCCGTGCTTGCGTGGGTTTCCTCCCACATTCCAAAGACATGCATGGCAGGTTAATTGAACACTCCAAATTGTCCATAGGTGTGATTGTGAGTGTGGATGGTTGTTTGTCTCTGTGTGCCTTGTGATTGGCTGGCAACCAGCTCAGGGTGTACCCTGCCTACTGCCCGAAGCCAGCTGGGATTGGCTCCAGCACCCACCGCAACTATTGTGAGGAAAATGGATGGATGGATGTAACATTGTAATATTTGTATTCATACACAGGTAGTGTCCTGTCTGTGCTTATGTTTATTTTTCTCTCTGTCCTCTCGTTCTTTCTGTTGATCCCATCTCAAACCTCGTTCTGTGAAACTGTGATTTTCAGTCGATATCCATCCTCAGTGGCAGTATATAGCATTACTAATGGTTTTACAGTAACGATGAAACAAACAGACCAATTACACGCAAGTTAAGTCATCTCACGTGACCTTACTCGCCTAGCCTATCAAGTTTGATTTCAGACAATAATCGCTTACTGTAGCGCAGACCATACAGAAAGACAACAAATGAAAGAAAACATTAGGGTCCGGGACATTTGCCCTAAGAAATTCACGGCAACCGGATCACTCAGAATTTTAATTAAAGATCCCTGACATTGGCAGCAGCTTTCAACAACATTTTCAGTCTTGTCACATTGATAGGACTCTTGATTGGCTGACACCAATTAGCTCTTGAAGAAGTGTTTACATCACATGTCTATTAAAAACATAAAAATATAATTGTTTGTGTAGTATTCACTGAAGCAGATAGTGTTTGTCTAAATGCTTATTGAAGTCGATGTAACTGTGTCAAATATTTGATTGGATAAATTCTCCTTCGATGGAGATGGCGAGCCTTTGCCCAGAACGACTGTGAACCGGGAACAACATTCTTCTTCTATTCTTCTTTTATTAGTTTTTTTTTTAATGCGCATTCCACTCTCTTTGATCAAAAAGGTCATGGAAGTGTCGCTTCCGCCAGCCATGTACATCAATGTATATGCCGACACTGCCCCAAAGCCTGGCAAAAAGCCCTTATTACTTCACAAACAAAATGACTGTGGTTATGTCATCTCTCGCTTCCAAATCGCACAAGATATAAACAAACAACATTTCTGTTATGTAATGTATTTCTGTCCAGGTCTCATGAAAGTAGGCTATTGCTGTGTGTTTTTCTGTTTTTTTTTCCAGTTGTGTTTCGTATATTACCTTGTGTAAGCTTTAATTCGATAAATGTAACAGGAGGTTAAGTCTTGTGCCTACAATAATTGTTCTTTTTTATGTATTTTTTCATCCGTCTCAACACAAAACATTACGCAAAACAACACACAAAACATTACACACATTAAGTTCTGTACCTCCATCGATCTCAAAATGAAGTCCTCCAAGGCTTACAACACTTCCGAAGTGCTTTGAAAGAGGACCAGGGGTAACAGCATTGTAAAATGCTGATGTCAGCAAAAAAAAAAGACTTGCTTTGGAAAATACTTCCTGCTGTCTTCTTCTATTGAAAAACAAAAGAAGAAGACTTTTTATTTATTGCCGCTTCCTTGTTCGTCAGCCAGGGCTCTTCTTTGATTGGCTACATTCCATTCACAGTAACAGTTCACGGAGTCAAAAGACTCAAGAGTGTTCCACTTTCCCCACACAACAAAGATTTTAGCCATAAATAGGCTATTTCATAAGTTTAAATTTTAAGATTGTCAGCTCCATTGTCAGGCTCTAGCAAAAAGTCCACGTTTTGCGTGTTTGACGTCCTTGGTTATGAAGAGGTAAAATTGTGATGAAAACAGCCCGCTTGTCTTTATGTGCCTGGGTCTTAGCTTGCTTGCTGTGTGTGCTGCGATAACTATGGTAACTAACTACGGACTAATGACATGATGGATTGAACCCAAACTTGTTTCAATGTTTTCAAATACATGAAATTCTGCCTTGTGTAGGTGAAATCCTGAGTTGTTTTACCTTTCTTTCTCAGTGGTGCCATCCACCTCTTTCACTTTGTCATATTATGGTGGTTTCTATTTCCTGCCAACTTTTTGTCATCATTGTCTTTCTTTTTTGTATTTTATTTTGTATTTCACACTTGTGTCCTCCCTTGTTTTGATTTAAGTCTACTAAATTGCTCATGAATTGTTGCCTGCTGTGGAATCCACGTGATTGCTGAACCCAACCCTTCTTACACCTTTACACATACATTCAAACCTACGGATGGTACGAATCTTTGAAAAAGCTAATGTGGGAGGAAGCTTGGAACCCTCACAAACACAGTTGAACATGCAAACTCCACACATAAAGGAAGGCCGGAGTTCAAAAATGCGGAGAATGAATTTCGCCCCACTTAGGTGGGTGTGACAATCAATGGTACTTAAACTTTAAGTTTAAGATTTAAACTCGCGAGGCTTTGAGGTGGATGTGCTAACCACTGTGCTTTTGGTCAAACTGCTTTCTCTGTCCAAGCTGCTACTGAGTGGATTCTCACTCCTGTTAACATCAGAAATCTAAACACATACATTACATCTAAGCTTGAACTAAAATGGTTCTCCTGTAAAAAAAAAAAATAAAAAAAATAAAAAATTGTTAATTGATAATCAGAAACGTCAACACTAATAAGACTTGCTCTCGCTGCTCTACTTGCATTTTGCCTTTTGAATGTTTTCATTGAATACATATCAAAGAGACCAACAACTGTGTTTTGCCTGAAACAGAAATACAGTACAGAACTAATTTATCCATCCATCCATCTAATCAATTAAAAATATTGTTGCGATGATCCCTCCCTGCCAACGGTGGCGGTATTACACCAGTTCGGTTTCAACCTCGATGAAGAAAAAGAGGCACTAGCTCTCTACAGGAAGTTGACAGGCTAAAATACCAACAAGTTGTAAAGTGTCGCTTTGATTTATTTTTTTAGGACGCAAACACACATTTAGCATCTAGGCAGCGTCGACTTTTGTTTTTGTCGTGTTGGTAGTACTTTAGCTTGGCCGCTGATAAGTGGTCCAAATCTGCTAACCGGGTGCTAACTGCGTTGGCTGCTGTGTGTACATTTTGCTCCTCTCTGGCATCAACTCTTCTAAATGTTCGCTACCCGCTAATGTTTGAATTCTTTGGTTCAGCAGGCGGTTAACGCAGTGGACAGCAAATGTCGTAATAATGACACCGAACAGTGTTGTAGCCTGCCACTTGTCCACAGATGTTACCTGTGTGTGCTACTCGGTTAGCCACGTAAACTGCTTTTGATTGGTGTTGATGTAGCAGCAGCTAACAGCTAGCTCGCCTGTCACCTGGAGCGTGTGTTTATTTAGAAGTTACTGAGCCAATACTTTGCAAAGGCACTGACGAACATAACGGAGCAAGCCAAAATGCTATAGCTGAATGGACGTGAGCCTCGTTGCATGTCGCGGAGGATGAAGCGAGTCATCTGGCTGATATCAAGATTAAACAGAAGAATGGTGAAGCTACTTTTTGCCTTCGCCTTGATTGCCTGTGAGTAAAGCATTTGCTTTTCCTCATTCCTTGAAAACATGATGGTGGTGTAGCTATCGTCTTTCATGCTCGCTTGTAATTGGTCTTCAAGTGTTAACCATAAAATGCTGAAAGGTGTTTTAATAATTAAGCACAATATCTATGTTTGGGAACGTTTGATCAATCGAGCATTCAAGTTTACCTAATGAAGAGTTAGAATAATTATTACGTCCTGAAACCAAATTATCTTATGAAACCAACCATGCTCTTATTCTTCTTTATGTTGTAATTTCATAAAAACCCAATTGAAATTAAGCTGGGATGTTGTCTTAAACATAAATAAAAACCAACATCAATGTGTAGAGGATTTCACCAAATGGACACAGGAACACTTCAGATTAAAAACCAATGTCAGTAAACACAGTTTTGCGCTACATCCGCATGTACAACTTAAAGCGACAGTGTGTAATTTTTAGCACCATCTTCCTGCTTCGGATGCCTAAATGCCAACTTTACGAACGTAGTTAGCCCTGGTGGTGCTTGCATCTAGTGTCGGACCCAATGGGTCGACTGCCGCTTACCACCTGGGTTCTGCAGGTGGTCATTGCTGAGTTCCGTGATTCGGGCTCCCGTCGCTTGTCACTTTGCCTTTGCAAGCTTTTGCCAGCTTTATTTTTTATTTTTACTAGCTTCCACTCCAGCCTATGGTTCCGCCTAACGCCCACTAGCCACTCTTGTTAGCTGCTCCGCCTAAATCCGGCTTGCTAGGGTTTTCGGCGTCGCTTGCCGGGCTTCACACCGGTTGCCAAGTCGCCATCGCTCGCCGAGATGCTCGTTAGCTCACGCAAAATAAGACTTGGTGGTAGGTTTGCAAAGTGTGGTCTCTCTGAGCCACCATAGTGTGCGTGCTTTAAATTGCATGCACTTCGGCTGCATTCTATGATATAGCGACTTCAAGTGGTCACTTTGACACACTCTCACGTTTTTTTCTTTTATAACGTGCTGTGTGTTTGTCATATGGACCTGAGTCTGCTTAAATAACTTTAAAATGGCGGGTTTACTGTGGGAAATTAATGAAAAAGACAAGGCATGAGCGCCGTAAAGTTGAAATGACGTAGGTCACATGCGACGTAGCTCAAGGACTCCCTTGTAAAATAACTTTACAACTCTACTATGCAAAGCAGAAGCCATTTATCAACAATACCCAGAAAGGCCTTCGGCTTCTCTGGGTCCATGCTCATCTGATGCTTTGGCCAGACTACAGGAATGTCGCCCGATTTTGAGTCAACTGACGTGCCACAGACAAATGTAGCATGTTGAGGACGATTTTTGAGTTGTCTCTTGTTGACTCTTGACGTAGCGTAGTGTTAGATCACCTGTTTTTGTAATCTTTTGCGTGTTCAAATAAATCAGAGTTGAGATCTCGTGAAGAGGGTCCTTGCAAGGTTTTTTAATCAGAAGCTTCTGATGACACAAAGGAATTTCACCAAGCCATGTTTCTATCCAAATGTGCGTCGTCTCTCTCAGACACGGGACTTTTATTAGAAAACGCCTCTCCCCTCCTCCCAAGTACAAAAATCAGATTACTTTCTCCCAGTATACTAGCTCGTCCTTGAACTTTCAAAAAACGGATTTCTGACTAACAGAAACTAGACTTCTTAGATAAATAAAAGAAACGTATTAACTTTCTCATTTCTGGGAAAAGAGAACAGATAACAAAGAGGACAAAAGCATTACTCATCAAGCTATATAGAGTTAACATAGTTATATCTACATCTTCACAACTATAACTAAATTCAAAAGAGATGAAATATAAAATGAAATAGTAAAATGTTAACAGTAGCCTGTGTAGTGTGATCCGCTTAAGGATTGGTCGCATGGCGTCTGGGACGCTTCACACCCACCATGACGAAAGTCTAGCATGCCAGAATTTTTGTTCGTCTTGCCGCCTAGTGTCGCATTATTTGTTATGTTTGAACAACATCCTGTTTATGTTTGTATGTGAAAAAAGTACAAATTTGAAAATACACTTTTGGGCCATTTTCGGTGAACATGTTAGGTGTCGACCCAGTACGTTTAATGGAATTTACAAATACATTCTTTAAAAGTCCAATGTGATTTCCAGAAATACTGCCTGCAACACAAAGTGTGCTTTGTTTTGCCCCGCTGTGCGATGGAGTTTAACATCCTTGTGCTAATGGAAATTAACTTTTTGTACACAAAATGTTGAACATGAATCTTAATACTGGTCTTATTAGCTTTTGCCAGACCTGTGCTGCACAAGCAGCTGGCAAGATAACCACCTCTACATAGCAGTTTAGTTCCATATGCATCTTTGTTTTGGCTACTGAGTTAATGGTCTACTCCCCAAAAACGGTAATTTGTCATTTTAGACCTTCTTGGTATCTTAACTCTTTGACTGCCAGACGTTTTCAGATTGGGATGTCAGCCGATTTAAGCATTTTGACTGATCTTTCAAGGTCCACAGAAAATTCACGTCCACAGTCCTCATGTATGTACTTCTCTACACATGTATACTTCTGTGAAGACTTCTACTTATTGCTGCACTTCTTATTTATTTTAATTATCTCTTTCTATTCTGTTGTTCTTCTTACTGTAAACTACTGCTGCACTTCTTATTTAATTTTGATTTTATCTCTTTCTATTCTGTTGTTTTTTCCTTACTGTAAACTGCAGCTGGACGGAGTCCAGGAAAAAGTTCTCCACGGGGAAAATAAAAGTATATTGTATCGTATTATCGTATTGTATCGTATCGTAAATGTTGTGTTTGGACTATGGAAACACACATACTACCAAATGAAAGATTGAACTCTTATCTTTCATCAGAAAAAAAAGTTTGTTTCTACCTTATTCCGTTCTTCAGTAATCAACAATAGAAAATGGTTAGTTTCACCGAAATGCTCTGTTTTGAAACAAAAAGCGGAGAAAAAGAGCTTTTTGTGAAACGATGTTATTTCATGCACTCTAGTGAATTGTACACTTCTTTTTGTCCATGAATGATGCCACAAACACCTAAATAGTGCTTTACTTCTGTAAAACGCTATCACCAACAATGAAAAAGTGTTTTTTGGTTGCAAAATACGTTTATTTCCATTCAACAGTGTAACAATTTGACAAAACAATTTCGCAAACTATTTACAAATGTGTGCAACTGTGGTACTATTTACAATTATGTGGATGTTTCAAATACAGTTTTTCTTTTTGTAACGCTCCCATGCGTGCAAGGAGACGCAGCAGGATTTGCACAACAGATTAGTTTCACTTGCGATGGCTCCTTTCGCGTGCAGACGTTACACTTTCTTGACGGCCTTTTTTTCCGGGGAATAGCAAGTAGCAGACTGTACCCACTCCTCCGATGAATATGCATTGGACTTGGAACACTCTTCGTCGTCCGATTGAACGTCCGCCTGAGCGTGCTCGGTTGTGCTCCGCGTTTTCCGGTGTTAGCATCGCTAGCCGGTGAACCTTTATGACATCGTCATAGCTGCCGCGTCAACGCTTGCAACTTCAGCGTCAACCTCGGAGTCACCATCATCATCATCGATGATGATCATCGTCGTCATCAATGTCCTCTTTAGCGTTGGTTGATGCCTTTCGTCTTTGAAAAAAATTCCCAAGTGTGAGCTGCTTGCAACCGGTCGCCATTGTTCGCTTCTTCAGCCATCTAGCTCTGCCTCACGTCTTCTACTGCCGCGTCAACGCTTCCAACCTCGGAGTCACCATCATCATCATCGATGATGATCATCGTCGTCATCAATGTGCTCTTTAGCGTTGGTCGATGCTTTTCGTCTTTGAAAAAAACTGCTCGAGCGGGAGCTGCTTGCAACCGGTCGCCATGTTTTCTTCCCTTCCCCAGCCATTGTCCCCTCCGCCTCACGTCTTCTACTGACGCCTACCCAATCTTGTCAAAAGAGAGTCATTGCTGCCATCTAGGGGCCAAAAATAGTCATTAGGCTAACTACATCTGCTTGAAACTTTCACAGCAGCTGGCCAAGGCTTTCCTCCACCAGTTTCAAAAAAAAAAAAAATTGGATCACGTCTTTTAACGTCATTGGCGGCCCTCCGTAGGTTTTTACTTGACGTTTTTTAACGTCCATGGCAGTCAAAGAGTTAAAAGCCTTTTGAAGGACGATTTCAGCGTCAAAACAACCCCCGAGTGCATTTCATGCTGAAACAATGTCAAACTGCCTAATATTTCGGTTTTAAGGAAGGACTGGGCGAGCCAAGGGATACTTGACTCATTTAGTCATTTTCAGCAGTAAAAAGTTAATATTTTGGCAAGAATTAATTTGAACTTTCACCAGTCTTTTTTATCTTTAACGTTTCCTATATTATCAGTAACTACAGAAAGACTGTATATTCCCAGTTGAACTTTTTAATAAATACCAAAAAGATCAAGATCAACAAAGCTGTGGAGCTTTTACCTGCCAGATGCGGAAGAAGACCTAATGTGTACAAAAACGATCCCAAGATGCGCACTTCGCTTATTCTAATATTGCCTTAACCGTGCTCATGTAAGGCCTGCAGCCTAACCTAAACGATGTATTGGTATGTTTGTGTGACTCCACGGTGGTCATAATTGGTTTAAAATGTTAAGGGTGCAGATTGAAAGGAGGACGACGAGCCAGGAGAAAGGTCACAGCAACAAGATGGCTTAGCTCAAGCTCAAGCCACCTATCTATTTATGTGCCATCTAGGCCTAATTTAACATTGATTGTATTATTTTGAATTGCATCTCTCTTCTCTTTCAGCTGTCTGGGGAACATTCACAAACATGAGGTAAATACTTTAAGTGTTAACATTCAGCTACTTTATTCCCTTGCCCTCTGCTTGCGGTTATCCTACTGTTCATAGTCACTGGTTGCCTTGTGCTTTATTTCCCCTCATCGTAGATCAACAAAAGACCATGGGGAGTTGAAGATTGATCAGAAGATTGATGAAGTGAGTGTCACTTACATTTATCCCTGCTTCCACCTGACTTAATTGCTGTAACATGTACGCTGATATAAAAAGTACAAAACCTACCTAACACTGTGTATTTTACACAGTATAATTACTTCCCTCTGCTATTTATTAGCTGCGTCCTGCAGTGTGCCATTTAATATCAGTATGTTTGTTTATGTGCCAGGCTCTTTATAACACAAATTCTAATCACTTTCTGCATGGCTTATCGCATGTTGCAGGTGCTCCCATTTTTCCTTTGTTATCATGGTGACCTTATGGTTTAAAGCGTCGTAGGTAACTGTATCGTCCAAATATATCTGGTCGTCTCAGATTCAAATATCCCGCTGCTTTGAAATCACCCCATGCGTTAGTATTCAGCTATAAATTACACTTTTACATAATGATCATGATAAGAGCGGTCAAAGGGTTTGTTGTTGAACAGAATCATGCTGCGCTGCCTCAGTGGTATTTCAGAAAATAAACATATGATAGAAATTGAATACACTATAAAGTAGCAAGCAGGATTTTCTGCCTAAACCCCCCCAAAATGTGTTAAATTATTTCAAAACTTTTAAAGTGGAACTAAACCAAAGATGTCAAAACTTTCTATTTTAAGTAGGCCTATCTTTTTTTTTTTTACTTGAAAAAAATAAATATATATATATTAGGGGTGTGAATTGCCTAGTACCTGGCCATTCGAATCGTATCACGATTCATAGGTCACAATTCGATTTGATACCGATTAATCCCGATACGAATTTATACATTGATTATTGATTATTGCAACAAAAAAAAAAATTAACTCAAATTTTGAAAATACAAATCAGTAAACTTGTACATGTACACTATAAGGTTTGTATGAAAATGTATTTATTTATCTGAAAATTCAGACTTACAACTGAGCCACTGCATTTAACAAACAGGTTGCAGTTTGTTTCATGTTTGAACAGCACTGAAAGAAAATATTAAGGCTTAATGTTCCATTAATATAACATTCTTCCATGCGTAATGTGTAAATCCTAACTCTAAGTAAGAGGTTTCGTTGAATATTATATATTTGATAAGTGAGCAAAAATACACTATATAAAGAAATGTATAGTTAGCTGTATGCAATATATACCACATTGGTAGGGTCCATTAACGTATATATTGTTTGTTTGTTTTTATGTCTGAACCCTGACTGTGATTACAAGAATACATTAGTCAAATGTGCTCTGATTGCATACACTTGTCATTTCATTTAAGGCAGTGGCTCCTCTCCGTGAGCAGATTCGTGATTTGGAGCAGAGGTTTGTGTTATTTTTGTTATTGTCAAACTAGCATGACCATTTATGTATACAGTACAGTAGGACCTGAAAAGCAGAACATTTTCCAGATGAAAATGACTCAAAAGTCAAACAATGATATTATCATGTGTGACGACTTCAGCAAATTAGTGACATTGAGGCTCAGTGACTTTCTAAAGGATAAGATCCACAAGTGTGTTTTGCTTTTACTTTTTTTTTTTTGGTTGTTTAATGCCACCACAAAAGATGAAAGTGGGTTGATCTGATACACAACAGAAAACCAAAATTACTGTGACAGAGTATATTGTCTGGCTAAGCAATGAATTTAATTCAGGCACTGCCATTGACAAGAATTGTGTTTTTCAAACAAGGATGGGTGCGGACACTTCTGATTCTGCCCCACTGTAAATTTCAAATTTGGAAACAATTTAGCTGAAGCACAACCAGTAGACGACTTCAATGCCCCATTCTAAGATTTGAGATCAACACAGTTTGAGAGTCCACGACTGAACTTTATGAACCTACCATTTGCTGCATCAGCACACCAATAGAATAATCATTGCACTTTGAAAGGCACTGTCCTTGAATCGTATCACACCCCATGTATCGACGCGAGACACGTATCAAATCGTCCTTTGCCCCATTCATAGTACTGAAAAGTTTATTATCGTGAAATGATTGCCTACTTTCAACAAGAAACTCATTGCACCTTCTTGAATTGAGCTACACCACATTGAATCGAATCATAATGCCTCTCTCTGAATTGAATAGAATTGTTCAATGCCGTCCTTGAATCATATCCGACCCTATGGATATCTGTATTGTGTTTTATTGGAGATGCACAGCCCTCGTTTACTGTATATCAAAATATTTGATTGTCACAATTTTCCGCAAGTTATAATTTTAAATTACATTTCCAACTATGTCATAATACGATGAGGTAATGATACACAGAGGATTTTCACATCATAGCGGCTGAGTGGAAGGCTTTTAACAGTGATGTGACGTCTTTGATGAAAACCATTTTTGATTTATTTTCTTATGGGTTTTAGTTTTGGTTTTGAGCGAGTTTGAAGTTCAGTAAAAATGAGCTTTTTATGTGAAAGACTTAGGAGGTTGCCATTTGTTTGAATTCCTCAGAGCCATGCATTCATGGTGGTGCATTTTGTCAGAGATGTGTGCTTTATGGCTATTCTTATTGTTTATCTTCTCTTCTCCAGTTTTTCTCAAAAATACCCACCTGTGAAGTTTCTGTCTGAGAAAGATCGAAAGAGGATTCTGGTATGTATGTAAGACAAACAAAAAGATGTGCAGTCGCACTCACATTTGGGCTGGAGCATGCTGTTGTTTTTAAGATGCTTATTTTTTTGGGCATCATGTTTTGCTGTGGTTTATCTGTAGAAAAGTAGCACAGCTGGATATACAAACTTCCGTTGGCGTGCGTGCGCTCACAAAATGCATTTTACACATTTGGCACAATAGCAATGTTATCGTATAGGCTTGTCATATTTCTATTTGTCACTTTGTGTTATGTCCAACTTTTTTATTTATATTAAAACTGTATTCATTTTCTAGATTACTGGCGGTGCGGGTTTCGTGGGTTCCCACCTGACTGACAAGCTGATGATGGATGGCCACGAGGTGACTGTGGTGGACAACTTTTTCACTGGCAGGAAAAGGAATGTGGAGCACTGGCTCGGCCATGAAAACTTTGAACTCATCAATCATGACGTGGTGGAGCCACTGTACATTGAGGGTAAGGGAACGACAAAAAGTAATTGAATTTTTTTTTACTTTGCACCTTGAGATCAGAGTTGTACCATCCTGGCCAGAGCAATCAAAGATGCTTGGATTAGCAGTGAGCTTGTGGGAACAGACAATCTGACAAAAGTCATTTAGGCTGCAGTTGAAGACCCTGTAACGTGAATGTAAACTGTACTACTGAATTGTGGAAATAGCGTTAAGCTGTTTGTTCTCATTTTGGTTTTCCTGATTTATTTTGTTTTTGTTTTTATTTTTTGGTGTGTAAGTAAACACTTGGGTGTCCAGCAAGAGGCCCCCGCCCCCACTATATAAGAAATGAAGCGCATTCATTTGCGTCGGTGGTTGCCCAGTGCAATTACAACAAGTAGTTAGCTAGCTAGCCATGCCTGTAATATGCAATACAATTATTATTCCCTTCAGATAGTCTGCAGGCATGTCCACTTTAAAGCATGCCTCTTTTTCGGCTGTGAGTGCGCAGGTCACAGAAAGGCAAATGAGTGAGGAGGAGTAAAAATAAATAAATAACTCTGATGTAGACTGGGGCTTTGTGCTGCAGTGGCCGCTTCAGAGTAGCTTGTTGTTGTCATGTGGAAAAGCCCCACGTTGACGTGTCACGACAGCATATACCGCATGTAAAGTTAGTTCACCGTCACTCACTTGTGGATCGTGAGGCTAAAGGAGACGTAGTAACGGGACTCAGACCCACCTCCCGTCCAACCCGCCTCCCATCCCCACCACCGGAGTCCACCCACCCAAGTAGATTTCAAATCTGTGGGAAACGCTGACTAATGTTTGTTCTTCCATTTGACATAATAAGGTGGGCATGAATCGTTTGCAAAAAAATGACTTGCTAGATCGTTTATCATGTAAAGGTGACTTAAATGATGTGTACTGTAGTTACGTCACTATTATACCATTAATAGTCAGAAATGATTGATTGACAAATTGGTACTAAAGTTAACCAGGTTGAAGTTGCTGACCACAACTCTTGTGTTAAAAACTGGTAAAAAAAATAAATAATTATTTTTCATTTAATTTTTTTCTCAAAGCAGTTGTTTTTGCCCACACCCCAAGTTCAGTCTTTACACCAGGACAGATCAACCAAACCATCAGGGAAAATAATTAGAGCTTGTCAGTTAAAAAATGGACTAAACAATACTTTAAGGAAAATATCCCACCCACCAGCATCATGCAACATTTTCTAGTGTTGCTCTCCTCAGCAATACTTTTGACCAAATATCAGTCTTTGTGCCTAAATGGACCAACACTGGGGAATATGAGAACTTTTTAAACTGCTGTTGTAGTATTTCAAACATTTTAATGACCCTGCAGCGGTCTTAAAAGTTCAATGTTTATGTTGTGCAACAGTGGAGAAAGATAAAGTAGCGGGATGTCTCTCAAGCGATGTTGATGGTAAAGTTATTTCCCTTGACAACACCATATCCCCAGCATCATAATTGGAACAAAGTCATTATCTAAAGCCCATCAGGCCCACAGATTTTTAAATTGGCAATGGAGTCCTGCCTTCAGTTCAGGCATTATTAGTACAGAATATATAATACAAAAATTCAAGTCTGATTCAACATTACAGCCACTAGAGCTAGAAATGGGTATTTGATGTTTCCTTAATTGATTATGTGAAAACAAAAGTGACCTTTTGTTGGCTCACTCACTCAGATCAATGAACAGGTGAGACATTTTAAGACGGAGTATAAATTAAATACCGTACGAATGAAAACAGTGCAAGTTTCAAGACCAGGACAAAATCAACATGTGTGCTGCTGTCCTCTTCTATTCAAATCATTCCTTCAATTTATCCATCTCAACAACAACCTCTTGTGCCCCGCTGTCCCAAGGTGTCCCCCAGGGCTCTGTGCTTGGTCCTCTTCTGTTCATCCTTTACATTTAAGGGCTGGCGACTTAGTTTGCCCGCAGGCCAATTTTTTTCTAACAATTCTGTCGCGGGGCTGAAATTACAATTTCATTAGGCAAACCCTTTAACACTAACACTACAGTATTAAAATTTTATGGAGAATAACTAATTTAATATTTAATAGAAAACTGTGAAATAAATATGAATGACTCTGCATCAATGCTCACCCAAGATATTGAATAATCTTGGCCATGCACATAGGGTACTTAGTGTGTGGTTCAATTCTGGGAAATGAGCAGTCAAGTCACACCGTTTTGGAATGAAAACCGAGAGGATGTAAAAGTTCTGCTGGGAGAAACACCCAAAAGACTTTGAAAGCTGAATTTTGCAAAAAACACTCTTGCACTGTCACTTCACAAAAGCTTCACAATGGATGTGAACAATCAACTGATTAGTATGCCCATCTTGATAGCTAACATTTTCTTTTTGTAGAGCAATAACGTCGAAATTTTACATGTAGTAAAACATCAAGTAATACTTCTCTTCTCTTTTGGCAGTGGATCAAATCTACCACCTGGCCTCACCAGCCTCTCCCCCCAATTACATGTATAACCCCATCAAAACCCTCAAGACCAACACCATCGGCACTCTGAACATGCTTGGTGAGTAAAATTTTAGTGCTGTGGTTCTTTGACGAGTGTAAAAAAAAAAAAAAAAAAAAGCCATGTGTAGGAGTTTGTGCCCTCTGGCCTACGTTATTTATGCATGCATTCACATTTGCAAGGTTATATCTTCTTTGTGCCTTATAGACCCAAGACTTTTATCTTTTATCTCAGGTTTGGCCAAGCGAGTGGGTGCCAGGCTCCTCTTAGCTTCTACCTCGGAAGTTTATGGAGGTAAGAATCCCTTTCAACTATTGCTTCACATTATAAAGTACTCATAACCAAACCAGTTATGATATAATAATGAAAATTCTAACAAGCTCTTGTAAGAGACTTGTAATCTTATGAGGGAAAGTGTTCCAAATGTGGGTGGCCGAATGGCTGAAAGAGTTTGAGGTACATTTATAGCTGAAGACCTGAGAGATTTGGTGGGGGTGTTGAAATGGATGGGAGGGGGTTGGCGAGATAATGCATGGCAAGGTTTTGTTTTTTTTATGGCTTTGAACGTGTGGTATGTGGCATGCTATATACTCTATGATGCAATGTGAATGTGCAATTGAAGTTATAAAGCAGTTGTGATGTAACTTGTGTGAGGGGATCCTGAACTAGTCTATTAATAAGAGTTTTGTTTTGTGTGTGAGAGAGAGATGGATGGAGACAGGATTGTGCAGGTGAAAGTAGGTCAAAGGAGTGATGGAATGCGGCGCTAACAACTTGAATGGAAATAGTGCTATTTTTTTAGAGTGGATACTGTAGCTTTGTGAAGTCACTGTTTTGTTTTGTTTTTAATAGAGATGTTCCAGTTGATGTTCTTTAGCTTTGAGTGTATAGAGTTCAGGTGTAATTGAGTTTCCGGGGAGCCAGGCTATCCAAAAGATTGTGAAGTCAATTATCATTGCATGAGAGCAGTTCATCAGGGGTGCATGAATTGTTAATGCTTGTGAGACTTGGAATACCAGAAGTGATATCCTAGATTAGAATATCACAGAATGAAAGTGAAATTCACACATTGCTACGCTGGTGATACTTTAGGATTCTGTTCATGCTGTTGTATCATCAACATCCTTATCACTTTTTTTTTTATACCCTCCAATGAAAAGGCAGGACACATTTGCGGATGTAATTCTGTAAATGCTTACTGAGCTGAAGTAGCACAAAAGTTTTGACTGAGACACTTAAGAGGATTCATTTCCAAATGGCTGTACCTTTAGGGTGTTTGAACTTTTGATTTTCCACTGATTGATTAACTTTTAGCTTGGCATGCTATGTGACTGAAATGTTTTGGCTCCAGACCCTGAGGTACACCCCCAAAATGAAGAGTATTGGGGCCATGTAAACCCCATTGGTCCTCGAGCATGCTACGACGAAGGAAAACGTGTTGCAGAGACCATGTGTTATGCCTACATGAAGCAGGTATCATCATCACACTCAACTATGCGATTAGTCAATGTCAGGTTAGTTTATTTTTCAAAGTATCTTTTCTCAATTTAGGCAATACAGAAAGTTCATTGTTTGTTTCTGGTTCAAAGTTTTCTGGAAAATGTTTTGCTTTGTATTACCGGTACTTAAAAAAAAATATATAAAAAAAAAGTAGCAGTACAAAAAGTCCTGCATGCAGAAATAGTGTCATAGCTACTTTTTCTATCAGAAATGGTCAGGTAAACAAGCAGTATTGTGTTTAAGTATTTTTTTTTTTACATGTTTAGCAGCTGAACATGAACCTGTCCTCTTGTGTCAAAACATTTTTTTTTTAAAAGAAGAGCAAAATGCAGCTTGAAGCAGCAAGAAGGGTAAAATTACTCCAATGATGAATTATTTTCCAGAAGATTTTTTCCTGCGATTAGATATGATTGATGCCAGCCTTTAATGGTCTGATGTGATTGACTCGTGTTGCCTTTGCTTCAGGCAAATGATATTTATCGGCCTCATCCTCTGCTCCTTACTCGGCTGCTCTTTTCTTTTTTTCTCCCAACACTCATTTGGATAATTCTTGGAAACATTCTACTTTCAATAATTAACTGTCAGTCACTGGTGTGTAGGGATGTGATGAGTCTGTCTATTGCCCAGTCATGTAATCAAAATCCATTAACCTTTACACGTGGACTATAGTTATGCAATGGATAGCACGAAAAATATGGAACGTGTAGTCAGAAGGAAATGTAAATTTTAAAGGTATTAAAAGGATTCAATGGATACCGACCATCAACTCATTAATTCTACATTAATTAACAAACAATTGACACTACATAGATATACTTAAACCGATCTCATTTACAGTATTAACATTAAAATTGCTAAAACATCCCGCACACACAAAATCACACTTTTAAGTTCCACTTGACTCAACTTCTAGAACCTTTGTAACACCTTGTCCCCATTGTGTCGGCTCACCTTCACTGCGCTGAATACATTTAGCTACCTGTCCACAAATTCCCCATTTAGCAGCCAGTGTTCTGCATAATTTTCATGTTTTTATTCATATAGCGCAGCCTCCAAAGTGTCCATATTGCACCTCAGAGAGAGGGTTGATGCATTATGTCCACCTGCGAAGGCCAAGGAGTTTCAAAAAGAATTTGTGATGCACGTGCTCTCATTTTGTTGAGTTCGTGTGTGACTGCGTGTGCATTCTACTGTTACCTGGCCCAAATGACACTTATGGAATTCACATTTACACTTACTGGTGTGATGCTTTCTTTTAATTGAAAATACAGTAGTACGTAAAGAAAAGTTGAGAAAATTCTGGCATATCTTCTCAAGGGATATACTGTACTATTTATGTGCTTTCAGGAAGGAGTCGAGGTGAGAGTGGCGAGAATCTTCAACACGTTCGGCTCCCGAATGCACATGAATGATGGGCGAGTAGTCAGTAACTTCATCCTGCAGGCTCTCCAGGGAGAACCACTCACAGTAAGAGCCAAACATTATATTAAGAGCCCTATTACACCCCCCCCCAACAACTTTTTTCTTCTTGTTTGTTTCCCACTTGTGAAATAAGGTATATTTAAAAGGCATAATGCCCTCTCAAATGAAGTAATTGCTTTTTTCCAACACTTTCCCACAGAGTGTAACCTTTGTCCCGTCAGGCTACAGAATACTCTCACAAAAGTCGAGGAATCATTCAGTGTTTTTTTTGTTGTTGTTGCAAAAGAAAAAAGACGAGCCTTTATATTATTTTTGCTGCAGTGGTTTTCACCATGGATCTTTGCAATGGATGTACATTTTGCCCAGTCTATTCCTTATTGTTGAGTCATGAACCACTGACGTTAATTGAGAAGAGGGTGGTCAGCAGTTCTTTAGACGTTGTCCTGGGTTCCTTTTGTGACATCCCGGATGAGTCGTCGTTGTGCTCTTGGTCATTTTTGAAGTCCGGCCAAGTTTGGGAAAACTTCACTGTTGTTCCATGTTTTCTCCATTTGGTGATAAATCACCGTGGTTTGTTACAGTTCTAAAGCTTTAGGAATGGCTTTAAAAATCTTTCCAGACTGAGAGATTACTTCATTCCTCATCTGTTGTTGAATTTTGTTGGATCATGGTTATTTTTAGGTTTTAGAGATTTTTTTGGTTGATTTTGACGGACTCTTGTCAGAAAGATTCTATTGATGTGATTTTCCTTTATTTTTCCTTAAATTGAATGAAATTAATGGCAATTTTCTCTTTCCAATACCTTGAAATGAGGTCTGGTATCGGTCTGATACGGAGACTTGTATCAAACTCGCTCATCCGTAGGTTTTTTTTTCCTTAATAGATAAAATTACCATTCAAACACTGTGTCTTATATTTACATTATGGTTTCTTTCACTTGTATGTGGAGTATTTACATTTGATTGATCTTAAATACCAGAGTGGGGAATTCGCAAAAAAAGAAATCGAGAAGAGGGGGGGAAATTTTTTGCGGCACTGTACATTGGCTTCATTTTTAGCAGAACAACATGACATGACCTTTGAGAAGTTGTGCAACATCTGTAGCGGCAGAACATATTCTGTTCATTATGAAAATGGCATGGAAATTGGAGTTTAGAACTTTTGAGAGACATTCTCCCATCCTAGTGAGAGAAAAAAAACTCACACAAAAAATCTTAGCTGTTTTCATAAAGAAGCTGTGTTTAAAATAATTTCTTAGCATTGAACAAAGATGACTATAAGCAGAACATTCTAGCAGTAAGCAAAGTTTTCCAATTTCAGTGAATGTAAAATGCAATTACACCTGGAAACCCGATCAAGGCAAAAGTAATCAACTGCTGTGCGTGTACAGTAATTGAATGCATTTGGTTAGACACCCGTAGTGCGCCATGCTAATTAATCTCCTGTTGTTGTGCTAGGTTTATGGCACTGGTTCCCAAACAAGAGCCTTCCAGTATGTAAGGTAAGCAGGAACATTCTTGAAATTAATCCTGTTTGGTATGTCCACTGGGATAAGCCTAAATGATTGACAATTCCACTGAAATTCTTGTTCTCAAACCACCGAACGCATCGGTTTTAAAACACCTGTCACGCAATTGCGTATTCTGTTGCATTCAATACTCTGAATTTAACATACCCAAGAAAGCTATGTGTGTGTGTCTTATTACATTGTGTGGCGCCCTGGCATTAACTGGCTCAAATTTCATTTGTGGTAAGTACATGAAAGGTGACAGGACCGCTGCTTTCCCTTTGACTGAATAATTAGATCATTTGATCAGTCTGGCGAGAAGCGATCAGAGAGGTGAGAGTATTTGAAGCTTTGTCGTCTCATGTGACTTTGTGGAAATGAACTAATTCAAATAGACTCCCTTTAACAAACTTACTTCAGTGTACACCCTTGGCATCATACTTATTATCGATCCTTGGATTTTTTGTTCTGTGTTTACAACTTCAAAGTATTTTCATATAAATATTCACACCAATCTTGACATTTGAATGCAATTAACTAGTTTTAAACAGCACGAGAATGTCAATTTGTTTATTGATATAGCCTAATTCACACTAAAAGGCCACAGCTAGATAGCTCAACGGCATCTGCTACAGAGATCGACGACATCTTCTGCCCTAAAAGAAATCATGCTTGGGTAGGTGATGGAGAAAGAAGCAGTAATTAAAAAGACCAAAATCCAGATGTCAGGGGGTACCAGCGTACTCAGTGTTTTTGATGGATTTTTCAAATATTTATTCCCTAGAAACGTTGAAAGAAATGAAATTGCTTCTTTCTGTGTCAATGGCCATCATCACGTTTTTCCCATTTGCCATCAGTCTTGCCCTATGTGGCAATGTCACATTACAGTATTCCCTTGCGAATGGGGACCAAGGATTGCCACGAAGTAGCAAAAAAAGACAAAAAAAAAACACAATTGGCACCGCACCGGAAAATGTTTGTACTGGCAAAGTTGTAAATAGCTGGGGATAGGTTCCACTTCCACAGGAAAAAAGAATAGATAGTGATCAGGGCATTACTGCAAAATTTAACAAAAGTCAAACAAGTGGAGATCAGCAAAATATTTTAAATTTTAAAATGGTACTGCCTAAATCAGAGACGTTCACATTTTTAGATTGCACTATTTTCCCTAGTTCTTAATCTGAAGTAATCCCAGATCATACTTGAATGAATTAATAATTCAACTTTTTTTTTCTTGATCCAAATACCCAAACCAAATGGATTAAATTTGATTTTGATGCACAAACTACAAGCGCAAACATTCCTAAAGGTCCAAAACTTTAGTTAGAGAACATGATTTATTGGTCATGTTTTCCCACACTCCTGCTCCCATCTTGTGCGCATGCCAATCAAACTCCCTTAATCTCCAACATGAACTACGCCTGCTGCCTTCAGACTGCCACTGTGTGGACCTGCAATGGCCCCTTTCAATTTTCTGCTCTCCTATTTGGATTGTTTTTGTGCAGTAAGCCTACCAGTGACAAGCTGTCAAGCTGTGTGCACTATTATAAGAGCAACAGCAATAAACTGTATATCCAAGGATTTCTAAGCACTTTACAGTCCACTCAGTTTCTTCAGGTTAAGATGTTATTTTTGCATGAAACACTTTCCTCAGCCCCAAACAGTCAACAATCTTGCCCATTTGTTGAGCTTCTCAACTTTTGCTCGCAAGAAATTCTTTAAACGAATGGTGTCATCGCTTAAAATTTTAAAGCAGTCTTCTATATGCACTAAACTATGCTAATTCCCGTCTTGACACAGTTGTTGAAAAGGTGGTTTTAAAAAGTTTGTGGAAGAAGCAGACTCATTCATTGTCAAAAGTGCTAAGCCTGAAAAGATAAGAGGTTTTGGCAGAAAATCAGCAAGCCATAAAATAAAGTGTGAAACTTTGGGCAAAGATAGCAAGTAGCAACATTTTTGCCCACGCGTTCAAACGTCGCTGATGGCCTTTGTGTGTGTGGACTACTCATGCAATCAAGGTGAGATCAAACATTTTTGAAATTATGAAGTCGTGAGTTCATTACTTTTTCACGAGCATACAAAAGGCTTTGATGCAGCCTCTTAACTGAAAAGAACGGTTGTTAGTAGTTGTTGTTAGTAGCAGTGGTAGTTATTACAAAAACGGCCAGCAGGTGACAGCAGAGTATAAGAGATCAACCAGGGCCATGTTGCAAAAAGCTTTTTTTCCCCCACTGTTTTCAACAGATTTGTGAATAATGATGAAACTTAGCTATATTCTAATGATAATTACTTCAAAATGGAAACCGATACAAATATGCTTTTTTTCCTGAACAAAGAAGAGACTCTAATCTTTCTTTTGGTAGGTTCCATGTTTTATAGCAATATAACAAACTATTCTGTGGGCCTTGCAAAATCAGTCAAAATCCAGTAATACAGCTGGGAGCAAAGGGGGTTACTTAAGTGAAAATGTCTGGGAGGGAATGAGTTAATGGGTGGGCAGGCATACCAGAGACCTAAATATTTGTATACAAGCAGACAGTCAATTTTCCAGAAATGAGAAATGAAACAGCTGTGAAAAGTTATGTTGCGGGCTCGCGGGATTATGCTGACTTTTGTGCTTCCTCGGAGACAGTTTTCCTTCCTGTAGAACCTCAGGGTATAATGTCCATTTTACTTTAGATTCCGCCCAAAGTCAACTTCAAACTTCTTGACCTAATGAGCAACATGGATAGAAATAGTCTGTCTCCTTAGAGAAGAGCAAGTTCATGCTGACATGTTTCACCTGACCTGTGCAAATTTGATTGCATTGTGAACTTAAATGGCAAACGCGTTGCAATGTGTCAAACAATTGTGGTTCTATATATGGAAGGTTCCGTTATTATAATAAAACAAAAACAATTGGCAGGGAATGTCAGTCGCGCGAAGCGAGGCCCCACGATAGAATGAACAAGAATAGAGTCCATTGTAAAATAATTTCTATGTGTGATTGGAATTCCAGTGACCTGGTTAACGGCCTGGTGGTGTTGATGAACAGTAACATCAGCAGTCCGGTCAATCTGGTGAGTTCCTCTTCTTAGACAACTACGTTTTACAATAAACCTTTGACACTTTACATTTCACCCACATGTTTTTCTTTCTTTTCTTTCTTTTTTTTTTTTTTTTTTTTAAATCTGCAGGGGAACCCAGAGGAGCATACCATATTGGAGTTTGCTCAGCTCATCAAAAGTCTGGTCGGTAAGGTTATCTGATGGATCCCAGATATTTGTCATTGTATGTGTCTGACTGGACAATCTCTTGAACCCTGGCTATCTCAGTGCAGGTCTTGGCCAACCCTTCTGCTTATCTTGCAATGTCATTCACCTTTCGCCTTATGCTCCATGTGCAGAAATCGATTAAGTCTATGAAGATGGAAAGTTGTTTACTGGTCCAAAAAAATAAAAAATAAAATAATCATTCCGATGACGATAATTGCTGCATTGCAAAGGTATAATTATGAAATTGACATCTTGAGTAGCAAAGACCACACAACACAGAGCCAGATGCTACAGTGCCTGATTCCTGCTCAAGCCATCAGCTCCACCTCAGTCTCCCTTGTGCGGAAGCGTCCTTGTACGGAGTCCCTAACGGCTGGCGATGCTTTGAATGTGTGCGTTGGAGCGCGGGTTAGTTGCCCTTTCTGACAGCCAACGCCAGCATCCATCGTGTGACGTATAGCATCTTGAAGAGAAAGTGGGGAGGTTGGAGCCCTTCCATCACCACTGCTTCACATGCAGAAAAATTGCTTTGTGGCAGAGGTCAGACTTTCATGCCACTCGAATCCACTGATTTGTTCAACTCTGGATGGGTTGCCATCTGCTCGTAAAGGCCTTCATTCAAATAGATGTGAATTCTCACTTGGCTCGTCTTGAGTTCCATAAAGCTGTTGATTGGATGCACACCCACGCAACAGTTTCATCATTACATTTTAAGGACCCTTCGTGAATTATGATTTGAGGAATAAAAGGATGACATTAGTAAAGGCATACACATCTTAATTTGAGAACTCTAGCTCACTAAGTAGGCTTCCATAGACTTTTGTTAATTTTTTTCCGTAAAAAAATTAATCTGGGACCACAATCGTTCCCCTTCGTGTGTCCTCTTTCATGTTGCATCTCGTGTTTCCTAGTTGTTGCTGTTTGTTTTCTTCTTTTTCATAGGATCACATTTTAGGACACAATATTTCTGTCTCGGAGGAATAGACTAGATTGCTTTGGGAACAGACTTCCGTACACAAACAACTGTTAAATTACAGGTTTTTTTTTTTTAAGTTTTTTTCTCCGTGTATAACAGTCCTTAGAGGGCAGACCTCTAACAGGCGCAAGATTTTATGGAAATGCTTGTATACTTTCTTGCACACACAGTAGGGGGTATAATTATTTTTCCAGTCATCTCAAGCCCATGTTGTCCACTCCCACAGTGAGCAAAAGTCAGATCCAGTTCCTTCCCGAGGCTCAGGATGACCCGCAGAGGCGGAGGCCTGACATCCAAAAAGCCAAGACGATGCTGGGCTGGGAACCAGTGGTATGAACCCCTGTAAACATTCTTTAAAGTTGCCAGTAATTCATTTTAATAAACTACAATTTGTTTGATGCGGAAAATATCTTAACAGTTATGATAACCTCGCAGACAGTAAGAAGAAAAGTATTCTTGTTTATTGATATTCTTTTGACAAAACTAAATGTGTATTTATTTTGCTCACAATGTTGTCACGGTTACCTTGGAAAAGTAATCTGAGTACCCATTCAGAATGCAATTTAGTTACTTTACCGAGTACTTCGTTTTTCAAAGTAATCTAATTGCTTTAACATTCAGCCGCTATATAGGGACAGGATATATGTTATCAGTTAACATATGGGTACAATAACAAAATAGCAACCCATGTTGGAGGGGAATTTACTGTATTTATTTTTACCTTACTTGAGTAACTCATCTTCACCACACAAGTAACACAGTTAGTCTAGGATAAGTAACTTTAATCAAATTATCTGTTTTAAAATAGCAACAGGTTAGATTACTTGTTACAGAAAAAAGGTGTTCATACTGTGTTAGAGTATCTTGTTACTAACATCACTGTTGACAAAATACTCAATATTTTACAATCGGGTATATCTGAGTATTTTTTGCATGCGAGACAATAGTAGTGCTGGATATGGTCAAGTTTGTGTGACCAATCAAAACAAACATTAGTGAGTTTGCTGTTTTTTCTTAGTTTTTTTTTTTTGTTTTGTTTTTAATTAAAACCCTGGAGAACCCACGGGGTCAAATTTGGCCCCTATAAATTCTGCTACTCAAATAACAAAGACCTTTTTTTTTTATTTTTTACAAATTTAACTTCAAAAGTCCAGCGTGCCACTTCTGACCCTTACCATCAGATGGTAATTTATTTATTTTTTGTTAATCTATTTCATATCATGTTGCAGAATGCCTAGGAGTATGTTTTATATATATATTTTGTTAAATTAGCAACTCTGAGCTAGTTAAAAAAAAAAGGTTAAAATTGAAAAAACTGATATTTTGGTGTTCAGTAAACTTATAGCAGTCATTTAATGTATAATTCATAATTTTCCAAAGAAGAAAAGCGTTCTTAGGTTCTCCAGGGTTAATATACTTTACTTTTTTTTTTTTTGCATGGCAGACAGTCAGTGTTAGACAAGCAATCCCGCTGGAGTTGAGTGTTCATGGTTGTGTGTTGACAGGTGCCCCTGGAGGAGGGTTTGAAGAAAACCATCCAGTACTTCAGCCGAGAACTGGAGCACCAGGCCAACAACCAGTACATCCCCAAACCCAAAGCGGCCCGCATGAAGAAAGGCCGACCCAGACACATTTGAGCGGGACCTTACCTACCTTTGTGGAAGTGTGTGTAGAGGTGCATTCTGGGATATTTATTGCAAGAAGACTTTGATTGTTGCCTTGATAAGGAGTTGCAAAGTTGCACTGTGAGGCCTCCCTCGCCTGAGCTTTTTAGGTTGGACAAGCCAATTATTTAAAACACAGCCTATAGCATCTTCCCCCCCCCCCCCATTTGTCTATTATTTTTTTGTGTCAATTTATGCTTAAGATATATAAAACATTTGGAGTGCTTTAGTGCATTGTGCTTTTTTTTTTTTTTTGTATATAGATTTATCAAGACAAGTCATTCTCTTGTCTCATGGCGAAGAAAGGATTGTTACTGTGACACTTTGGAGAACATCACACGTCAGGATGTGCATTATTCAGACCAGGTGAAGATGGTTATTTTAATAAAACATTTACAATAATTTGTGGTGGTATGAGAACATGTGGCACAACCTTGTTCTTAAATGTCGCTAACCTCTGAACCTTTTTTTTTTTTAAAGACTAGGGCTTTATGTAAGACCTTTTCTCAGACTGCATTTTCATATTGAAGCATAATGAAGTGCATAATACAACTTGTGCAAAATGCATGAGACTTCCTTCAGATTCATCTCCACATAATTTATGATGGATTGTTACATTCAGTGCTATTTAGAAGTGCTGACCTGTGCCAGTTAATTCCTTCTAGTGTGGTCAGTTTTAGAGGGGAAGATTTGAATGCCCCCCCCCCCCCCCAAACTGAATATAAAAGCAAAACAAAAAACTCTTCTTATATTTAATTGTTGTTGTTGAGATTTAGTTGGTAAGTGATGGAGGTTAAGAAGCTAGAAAAAATTGAGCTGTGCTCAGTTTTTTAATTCGATTATATTTTTTCGATGTAAAATACCACACTGCCTCTACTGAATAATGAATGTGTTGGAATAGAATTTTCTTGTGTGTGGCCTTTTGAAGTGATGAGGCTTTTCAGATTTCAAAATAAAGGACCCTCGCAGTGGCATTGCTAACAATAGGAAGCAGAACAAGCTGTAGAATTTAAATGGAGAAAATTTATTTTTTTTCATCACGTGACATAACATTTCATTAAAGCCAAGGGTATTTTCACAGAGCGCTAAACTGTATTTTGGTTTTATTTCTGAACACAGAAAGGCAGAGAAAGCTGCTTTGCATAAAAAAAAAAAGTATCTTTTTTCCCCCATAGCAGGAAGGCACTTGCGTGCGAGCTAGCCGCTAATAATAGTCATAGTTGACATTGGCGCCGTGTCGGTACGAGCTTGGGTCACGCGGGCCGATGGGCGCGTTCTCGTCATAGTGATGCTGACGTCCATGGTCGTTGGCGCGTGCGTGGTCCATCCAGTAGGACAGGTCCGTCTCCAGCCTCTGGCCAGAGAGAGGAGGATAGAGAGAGGAGGATGAAGTGGCCCGCAGAGACTCGGCAAGCCGGCAAACATGGTTGGTGAAAAGGCCAACGCCTTGACAGCGTTCACCTTTCAGGGATGTGGCGGCAAAGGTCGTTGATGAAAATGGTCACGCGGAGACACTTGTGTGTGGCTCAAGTGTTAAAATTCTTAAGGCTTGTCATTTTAATACCATCTGACATGCCATTTAGACAAAGATAGGCCTTTATTATAGCCACAATGGGGGGGGGGGGGGCTGGCCAGCCAAACACAGCATCAACAAACGGTAACAAAATGTGAGCAGCAGCAGTTTACTGTATAACAACAGTACATGAATAAACACTACATGTATATGTAAATGTGAACGGCGAGCTTTAACCATGAATATGCACGACGAAAGTTAGGGATGGTGGGTTTTCGTTGGTATTTAACAATGAGCCTAAAATGAACGCTAACCTTTACAGGTGACTTGTTCTTTTGAATGCACATGTTCAACTGTTCTAATATTTCTGTACTTTTTGCCCAATTTAAGGTTCTCTAACATGCAGCTGAAGTGCAAAATTCCCAACCGCTCTTTCATCCATAAATTGAACAAGAATTTCTACATTTATACTAGTGACGGGAAGATGGTGAGTTGGTAGATGATGGTGCTAGATGGTGCTCTTGATTTAAATATAAAGGCTAGTGCAAAGGAAATTAATTACATTTCCACTGCAAGTGCTTCATGAAGCTTCATTTTCCCGTCACTAATTTATACCTTTCAGTGATTGTTGCAGTCTCTCTTGCGATCTGCTCATGACTTTATAGTCGCTGATCAAGTGTTAGGTGTCATGTTCCCATGATGTTAAAATATGAACAGCATAATAAGTAGAGCTAGTTAAAATATGAATAAGACAGAATATGAAAAATATGAATTCTGTTGGTCCAGTATTGATCAGACACCTGTTTTGAATTTTTCAGTTCAGCGGGATGTGTAAAAAGTACTGAAATAATAAACACATGGCCATTTTTTCAAAAGTTTTGCCAAGGTCATCAGATTAAAAAAAACTGTAAACTTTCCACTCTTCAAGGTTGCGTGATTTTTAGATTCACCCAAATGTCCAATGTCCCTAACCAACCCACATAGTGAACTATTAATTATACATAAATATACCAATATTACATATCCAGTCAAATGACTGAAAAGCAACTATTGTACAATGTATTGGGGAAAAAACAGCAATCGAACAAGAACCAGTTGTGATTAAAATTAACTATCAGCAACGAAGTGACAAGTCTGCAAGAGTAAATGATTTATCAACATTATTATTCCGATCAGATGTGAATGTGCACAAAAAGTAGTGGCATTTTATGTGATGAGGGGTGGCATGGCTCAGTGGTAGTGGTTGTGGGTACAATCCTTACCCCCTGTTGCCCAAGTCGAAATGTCCTTAGTATATAGTTGAGCAAGACACTGAACCCAATTTGCTCCCAGTGGACCACTGGTGTGTTAATGTGTGTATGAATGAGTGAATGTGAAGCATTGTAAAGCGCTTTGGGCACCATAAGGTGTAGTTAAAAGCGCTATATAAAAAGCAGTCCATTTAATATTTTGCCATTTTATACGGAATGAAGCCAGCCGTACATGGCCTCCCTCTAGTTGTATGTTAAATAATCACTGCACATTACAATGAAGTTGAATTTAACTCTGTGACGGGCTCTGCATTTAATAAAATATTATAGGCTGAACCCAAATAAAACAGGTTATCAGCCATAATGAACTCTGAGCCGGCAAGAGGATGTGCAGCAAAATGTGAACGCCGAGTGTCGTCACATTAGCATTTTAAGTGCCACCGCCAAGTGAGCGAAAATGTCACTGAACACACGTGTGTGGAAAATCAGCAAATGCGTGCAAGTCTATGTTAATCGTGCGCTCCAGCCGGCTGCCGCGCTTGGTTGTTTGCTTTGGTGTGATAGACCAAATTTGGGGTGAACAACAACAGAGATGGTGAGCGTCAAAAAATTGAACAAGCTCCGGAAATGGTGGAAGTGGGGCAGCAGATTTAGCAGGAAAGCCCAGACTTACCCCGCCCCAGCCACTTTGTCTAGCTCTTCCTGGGGAGACCCAAGGAGTTTCTACTTTCCAAAGATTGAACAAGCTCCTGAAATGGTGGAAGTGGGGCAGCAGATTTAGCAGGAAATCACAGACTTACCCCTCTCCCCAGCCACTTCGTCTAGCTCTTCCTGGGGAGAACCAAGGAGTTTCTACTTTCCAAAGATTGAACAAGCTCCTGAAATGGTGGAAGCAGATTTAGCAGGAAAGCCCAGACTTACCTCTCTCCCCAGCCACTTTGTCTAGCTCTTCCTGGGGAGACCCAAGGAGTTTCTACTTTCCAAAGGTTGAACAAGCTCCTGAAATGGTGGAAGTGGGGCAGCAAATTTAGCAGGAAAGCCCAGACTTACCCCTCCCCAGCCACTTCGTCTAGCTCTTCCTGGGGAGACCCAAGGAGTTTCTACTTTCCAAAGATTGAACAAGCTCCTGGAATGGTGGAAGTGGGGCAGCAGATTAAGCAGGAAATCCCAGACTTACCCCTCTCCCCAGCCACTTCGTCTAGCTCTTCCTGGGGAGAACCAAGGAGTTTCTACTTTCCAAAGATTGAACAAGCTCCTGAAATGGTGGAAGTGGGGCAGCAGATTTAGCAGGAAAGCCCAGACTTACCCCTCTCCCCAGCCACTTTGTCTAGCTCTTCCTGGGGAGACCCAAGGAGTTTCTACTTTCCAAAGATTGAACAAGCTCCTGAAATGGTGGAAGTGGGGCAGCAGATTTAGCAGGAAATCACAGACTTGCCCCTCTCCCCAGCCACTTCGTCTAGCTCTTCCTGGGGAGAACCAAGGAGTTTCTACTTTCCAAAGATTGAACAAGCTCCTGAAATGGTGGAAGTGGGGCAGCAGATTTAGCAGGAAATCACAGACTTGCCCCTCTCCCCAGCCACTTCGTCTAGCTCTTCCTGGGGAGAACCAAGGAGTTTCTACTTTCCAAAGATTGAACAAGCTCCTGAAATGGTGGAAGCAGATTTAGCAGGAAAGCCCAGACTTACCTCTCTCCCCAGCCACTTTGTCTAGCTCTTCCTGGGGAGAACCAAGGAGTTTCTACTTTCCAAAGATTGAACAAGCTCCTGAAATGGTGGAAGTGGGGCAGCAGATTTAGCAGGAAAGCCCAGACTTACCCCTCTCCCCAGCCACTTCGTCTAGCTCTTCCTGGGGAGAACCAAGGAGTTTCTACTTTCCAAAGATTGAACAAGCTCCTGAAATGGTGGAAGTGGGGCAGCAGATTTAGCAGGAAAGCCCAGACTTACCTCTCTCCCCAGCCACTTCGTCTAGCTCTTCCTGGGGAGAACCAAGGAGTTTCTACTTTCCAAAGATTGAACAAGCTCCTGAAATGGTGGAAGTGGGGCAGCAGATTTAGCAGGAAATCCCAGACTTACCCCTCTCCCCAGCCACTTTGTCTAGCTCTTCCTGGGGAGAACCAAGGAGTTTCTACTTTCCAAAGATTGAACAAGCTCCAGAAATAGTGGACGTGGGGCAGCATATTTAGCAGGAAAACCCAGACTTGCTTCCCCCCCAGCCACTTCGTCTAGCTCTTCCTGGGGAGACCCAGGGAGTTTCTACTTTCCAAAGATTGAACAAGCTCCTGAAATGGTGGAAGTGGGGCAGCAGATTTAGCAGGAAAGCCCAGACTCACCCCTCTCCCCAGCCACTTTGTCTAGCTCTTCCTGGGGAGACCCAAGGAGTTTCTACTTTCCAAAGATTGAACAAGCTCCTGAAATGGTGAAAGTGGGGTAGCAGATTTAGCAGGAAAGCCCAGACTTACCCCTCCCAAGCCACTTCATCTAGCTCTTCCCGGGGAGCCCCAAGGAGTTTCTACTTTCCAAAGATTGAACAAGCTCCTGAAATGGTGGAAGTGGGGCAGCAGATTTAGCAGGAAAGCCCAGACTTATCTCTCCCCAGCCACTTCGTCTAGCTCTTCCTGGGGAGAACCAAGGAATTTCTACTTTCCAAAGATTGAACAAGCTCCTGAAATGGTGGAAGTGGGGCAGCAGATTTAGCAGGAAAGCCCAGACTTATCTCTCCCCAGCCACTTCATCTAGCTCTTCCTGGGGAGAACCAAGGAGTTTCTACTTTCCAAAGATTGAACAAGCTCCTGAAATGGTGGAAGTGGGGCAGCAGATTTAGCAGGAAAGCCCAGACTTATCTCTCCCCAGCCACTTCGTCTAGCTCTTCCTGGGGAGACCCAAGGAGTTTCTACTTTCCAGGCCAGCCAGGAGACATTGTCTCTCCAGTGTGTTCTGGGTTATCCCTGGGGCCTCCTCCTGGTAGGAGATGTGCCATGTTCTGGGGCTGTCCTGGGTTGACACGCCTCTACAACATCATGTGAACAAACCTAACCATCCTCCTCGTCTGGCTCCTCTCAATCCAGAGGAGCAGCGGCTAGACTGTTGAGACCCTCCCGGATGGCTGAGCTTCTCACCGTACCACTAAAGGACAGTCCGGACACTCTGTGGAGGAAACTCATTTTGGCTGCTTGTAGCTGGGATCTTGTTTTTTTTGGTCACGACCCATAGGTGAGGGCAGGAATGTAGATCGACCGGTAAATTGAGAGCCTTCTGGCTCAAACAGACCAATAAAGATTCCACATCACTGCAGACTCCATCTTCCCCTCACTACTGATCCCAAGATCTTCGAACCCCTCAACTTGGAGCAAAATGTCATCCCCGACCTGGAGAGGGCCCTTTTCCGACTGAGGACCATGGTCTCATATTTGGAGGTGCTGGTCTAGTGAGAGTTGGGAGAATACGGCTTGGTAAAGCCAACAGTACCACATCATCTACAAAAAGCAGAGATGAAATAGCGAGGCCACCAACTCTGACCTCCTCGATGCTTTGGCTGGGCCTAAAAATTCTGTCCATAAAGGTTAAGAACAAAATCGGTGACAAAAAGGGCAACCTTGGCGGAGTACTCACTAGACAAATCCGACTTACTGCCGGCAATGTGGACCAAACTCTGACATCAGGTATACAGTGACCGAACAGCCCCTATCTGGGTTCGGCACCCTGCGCTTCCAACGCCTTCTCCACAAGTCCACAAAATACATGTAGGCTGGTTTGGGCGAACTGCCATGCACCCTCAAGGACTCTTTCTGAGGTGTAGAGACGGTCCACGGTTCCACAGCCGGGAGGAAAACCACACTGCTCCTCCTGAATCTGAAATTTGACTTCCCCATGGGACCTCCTCTTCAGCACACCTGAATTGACCTTACCAGGGAGGCTGAGGAATGTGAGCTCCCTGTAGTTGGAACACACCCTCGATCAACCTTTTTAAAAAGGGCGGTCACAACCCCAGACTGCCAAGCCAGAGGCGTGTCAACCCACACCGTCCCACAACATGCAGAACATTTAGGAACTCTGGGCAGATCTCATCCGCCCATCCATCCGCCTTAACTAACTTGGGGACTTCCCATGGGGAGTCTTTAGACTCATGGGAAGACATGTCAGGGGAATTGAGGAGGTTTTCCACGTATACTCCCCTCACAACTGTCCCGACTCCAGAGTCTGCTTTCCCCTCCTGAGATGCCAAATGGTGGACCAGAATTTCTTCAAGGCCATTAGGAAGTCTTATTTCCATGGTATCACCAAACTCCTCCCACACCCAAGTTTTTGCCTCTGTAACCACCAAAGCCACTCTCTGCTTCACCAGGTGGTTTACCAACAGGTTCGAGGGTTTCTGCCACGACAGGCACCAACCACCTTACAGCCACAGCTCCGGTCGGCTGCCTAAACAATGATGGAATGGACCATGGTCCATTCGGACTTGGTGTCCCCTGGGCGAAGGTCTGTTGGAGGTGGTAGTTGAAACTCAGATCATCACAGGACGTTTGAGTTTGCCAGATCGGACTGGCATTTTCCCCCACCATTCGGGGCCAACACACCACCTGGTGGTGGTCCGCCCAGTCACGCCCTCCCAGGTCTCTCTGTCATTACCCACGAGAGCATTCAAGTCCGCAAAGAGAACGGTGGAGTCTCCGGCAAGAGAGCCCCCACTAAGCACTCCAGGGGTCGAAATTGAATGGCGGGCTACCAGGGGTCGAAATCCCCCATTGAAATGAATGGCGGGCTACCAGGGGTCGAAATCTCCCATAGGAAATGAATGGGCCCATTCATTTTCAATGGCCAGGCTACCAGGGGTCGAAATCTCCCATTGGAAATGAATGGCCCCATTCATTTTCAATGGCCGGGCTACCAGGGGTACAGAAAAGAGTGGGAAGCTTGAGCTGCTGTTTGGTGCACATACAACAGTCAGGACCCTTCTACTAATGGGGTGAGCCCAAATGTACATGAACCGGGGTCCGAGGTAGTAAGTATGCCCACACCTGCTTGGCGCTTTTCACCGTTGACAACTCAAGTGGAAGAGTGTCCAACCCCTCTCGATGGGCTCCTTTCCTGCCATGTTATGTAGCCAGGGATCGGGACCGCCAAGGTCGACTTGATCCACTGCCCAGCTCTCTTTGGCCCCACCCACATTTGGTGAGAACTTGGTGTAATGTAATAATGTTCCTATTGTTAAGCGTCCTTGGGTCCATTGACAGGCACTATAATACACTGTATATGTGGATCTTCATATTTTAAACGCCCTCTTATATGATATTGAGGTAACATGGGTGCGAGTAAGCAACCCACCTGCTCGTCGTAGCCCATGTACATAAACTGCATAATCCATTGCTGTACGTCCGGTCTGCTGCGGTCCCAAATGTTCCTCTTGGTTCGGCGCAGTTTAGCCAGAAACTCCTGAGCTTTGGCGGGAGACACGGCCACGGAGGCCTTGGGGGAGGCAGCGGGACGAGCGACACCTGCTACTGCATTGGCACACAGCAAGAGGTCATAAATACATTGCTTAGTATTGTTACACTGTCGGGATGAAGCGGTGCTGCCCTGACACAATTTTGGTGTCATACAGTTTTGTGTTGACGCATACCATCTCTCTTTCTCAAGATCTTATGCAGCTTCTTTCCATCACCGGACACTTCTGTTGGGATGAAAGATCAGAAGTAGTCAGACCTTAAGCCGTGTGCAGCAAGGTTCTTTTAGTTCAGGAAAATGACTGAAACTTCAAACACAAATGGTGTGAAGACATGTAGAAAGAAATAATACTCAGACACATATATTCTTTATCCTCTGCGACACACCGCTGACGCTCAGCAGTTGAAACTCTTCTACGTTTGTGTGTGGATATCTTTATTATACTGCCCCCCAGTGGCCAAGTCGCAGCCACGACGAATTAAAACAATGTGGTGCTTTGAGATGTGAGTTATGAACATATGCTCGTGTGACTCGTATGTCAAAGCACCACATTGTAATTATGCACCACATTGTAATTATGCACCACTGCAGTCAGCTTCTTCTTCATTCAAACCCACCCCCCACACTTTGTCCTCACTCCACCCATCCCCCACTGAATGACTTTCAAGAATGACTGCCTTCAATGCCGTGAACTGAGCAACGTTCCGCTTGCAGTGCTACATTATTGTGGAAAAATTCAACCGCCTTTGCATTGAATGCAGTGTTTAAATGAGTTTTGCAAACAGACTTTCCACCGACTCACTTTTTCCACTTTTTTTTTTTCCTTCTTTTTTTTGTGTGTCCCTTGTGGACTTTTTGGCATCTGGATAAACCATTTTAACCACAGTGATGCATTCACCGTAAAATTCTGAGTTTCAGTTATGAATGTTTGCATAACAAAAAGACAAGAAAAAGTGGTACAATATTCAACGCAATTTGATTCTGCTTCTGTTCTTAATTAGTGACTTAGCTGACTAGACAAAGGGATGTTTTGTTTTTCTTCAATTGAATCCAGATACAAATCTTTACATTTACAAATGTAGTTTTCAGCTTAAACTTGATACTGTACAGCAACAAAATGCAACTTGCTACAATTATGAATTGACTGAAATATTTTTGCCTCTTTTATATATATTTTTTGGTCGGTCTCCCCATTTATTTAACTACAACATTGTGAACTGCTTTTATAGTATTTATTTTCCAAATTTACTTAGCAGCGGAAGCACTTTATGACTGTGAATTTAAAAGAAATATATTCAGCCTTAATGGAGGAAAATTATGATTCTACAAACATTTAAAGAACTTTTAAGAACCCTTAATGCAAGATTCCTTAACATGTTGAGACGTGCAACACAAATCTCAACACAATGAACAGATGACAAGGCCAGAAGGTAATGCTGATGGTTTCAAAACTTTGACGTGGGGTTCAAAATGGGTCCAAGTGAAATTTAATCTCATATAAATTGACATTGGGTGGCAGAATCTGTTTGTTTGTTTTTTGTGTGTGTGTGTGCAGTATTCTCTGGTTAAATACAATAGCTGACCGAATGAGGACCAGTTCCATTTAAATCCTGGGGATGATGCAAATGTCTTCCGTGGCTCTTGGGGTATAAATCCTACAGAAGTGCATTCGAAAGTAATGTTAACTTACCTGTAAGAACCAAGCATATCAGCAGTGCAGCGAACCCCAAGACCTTCCAACTCAACAGCTGGGATGCCATCTTTTCCTCTCCTCACGCAAGAGAGAAAAAGTCGTGCACGAAGCTGAGCTTGCAGGCAACAACTGCGCTTTGGCAACCGCGGGGGAGATTGGGCGCCGCTCCACACTCACGGGATGACTTTTCCGAGCGAGAAAGCGGCCCGTGGCGGTGGTATGTCGCCTGTGGAAACAAGACTGCAGCTGGAAGTCTCGATTGGTGCCTCAGGTGTTCTTTTGCAGTAGTATGTAGTGAAAAGAGGAGGGGAAGCTTTCTGCTATGCAGTACTTGATTTAATTCTGTCGCTAAGATTTATTGGGAATTCCACAGTGGTAAGAATGTGAATGAAATACTATTAATCGCTGACAGATGGGACTACAATTTGGAGTTAATAAACAAAAGCCCTCACGTGATCTCAAGTGGGCTAGGCCAGTACGTTCACGGCCTTATTAATGACAGGTTTTTATTTTCTTTCTTTTTTTCTCACCCAAGGACCTGTTGAGTAGCTTGCCTCAAACTTTGACAAACTCTACGTTCATTACATTAGTGTCTTCAAACCAGTCAGTCACTGTCGATCGATTGAATCTAGAGAAATGCAACGGGTCAATGTGAAAGCCACGTTAAGGCTCCGTGTGGTGCGTTCAATGACACATCGTAAAACACTACTCAAACTTTGACAAAATCTACGCTCATTACATTAGCGTCTTCAAACCAGTCAGTCACTATCGATCGATTGGAATCTAGAGAAATGCAACGGGTCAATGTGAAAGCCACGTTAAGGCTACGTGTGGTGCGTTCAACGACACCTCGTAAAACATGAATGTATTGCTCATTTCGTGTATTATAAAACTGAATACTTGATAAATGTGTGAAGGAGGCCATCTTGCGTCATGTCCCCATAGAGGCATGGCAGCAGGAACGTGTGTAAGTGTTGAATGGAGTCTTTATGCGTGTGCAGGTAGGAGTGGAATGCAGGAAGCAGCCAGATGTTGGCAGACGTTTTCAGCAAATTCTCCCCAATGGATGGGAACTCGAGTCAGAAGAGAGGAAGGTTTCCATGCGGCCATTTTCATATATCAGGTTATTTGTGTTCATGTACAGACGTGGCATCAACAGGATGGAATTTCACTGCTTCGTTTCTTTACTCATATGCTCCGATGCTATGACACATTGACACCAATACTATTTCACCAGCCTGACATAAATAGTATCTTGTTTGGCTCTGATAATACATATAGGCTAGAACAGCAGATGTTTGCTATAACGAACACACTAGTGTGCACTTTGATTTGACTGGAGCTGAAAATGAGAGCTTCGAGCTGCCTCCGTCCTCCAGCATAAGTCGCTCCTGCAGATGGGGGGGAAACAACCAAAAATACACACAGCCTGAAGGGAAAACAGATGCACATTGAGGAAATTCTCCCCAGTTTGGCCTGTGAAAACAGGGTCATCAAAGTCCGAGTGCGTCGCTTCCCCGAGGGGGGCGGCAGCGGCCCGGCGATCCCAGGCACGGAGCTGCCCGCGGGGCTAGCGGGAACATAAAAAGGAAGCATGAAAGTCACGGACTATTCACTCGACCTACCCCGTGTTAGCCACAGTACTTCAACTTCAGGACACAAAATGTTCAAAATGGCGACCAGCTTCAGATCTCCGGTCTGCCCAAATTCAGTTCATTAATATTTCGTTCCAATTTTGAGTTCCATCGGGTGTTGATTCTTCACCCCACCCCCCCCCCCCCCCCCAAAAAAAAAACACAAAAAAACCTACACATCTTTGCTTGGTCATATTTTGAAAAGGTATTTTAATATTTTATTTTCTAAATAAACATGCTACTCTTTTTTGGATGACAAACCAGCTGTTGACTTAAATCAACATTTTGTAATCGACTAATTCAATGCATAATTTTGCTCAACACAAATCAGTGCTTTTGTCAATAGTCCAAATTTTCTGCAACCTGTCATTTTTCATGTGGAATCTGTCACCATGGCACCGAGTAACATACCACTGAAGGATCCATTTGGGTGATTAGCTTGATGAGGTCAATCAGGCCAACGCAAAAAGCGTTTATGCTGTGATTGTTTTTACACAGATTGTAATTGTTTTTGCACGGATCGACTGAGGTAAACATTTAATTTTTGATAGCTTTTACTTGAGTTAAGATTTTAATTAGTGCTGCCCTTTTTGGAAAATGTCTCCGAAATGTTCTCGTTTGCAAATGTAATCAAAGTGCACAAATCCCACTCGATGAAGAAATCCTTTACGAAAGCCCGTTACTGCCACCCAGTGGATATTTTCTAATACTGCACTTTTCTACAGGCCCTCGTGTTTTTTACACTTATGGTACGAATAAGCACAAAATTAGTTTTTATTTTAACGTACTGAAAAACAATAATAGGCATTAATTATTGTTACGGTCGTTATTGCTGTATTTCAAACATGCATAGTCCATTTGTGATTTTCTTTTCAAAATATTGCATTTTTAAATAAAAGGTTTGGACTCAGTCTTGGCTAAAATGATTTAGTTAAGTTAACTTTTATTTGTTTGAGACGTGATGAATTTTCCAATTAAATCCATGATTTTTTAAAACCATTTTTCTCATTATTGAAACATCAAAACACCTTTAACATTGTCAAATAAGCAAATTTAGCTAAATTATTTAGAGAAGTACAACTAAAGGGCTATGTCATGATTTTATTTATTTTTCCACAGATAAAAACGAATAGCAGCTCATGCTCCCCCAACGATACAGAATGTGTACATTTTCGGACGGGTTAGTCACCAGCATATCTGGTGACTAACACACCAAACTGCTGCTTCAGTACATTTGTCCTTAATCTCACGTTCTTTTAAACTATATAATTGAAAGACGAAGGGATGAAAATTAGAATGTTTTTAATCAATTCAATCACCCTACAGTACCAACCTCGTATCTTTAATGGGCATATTAGTAGGATGTAGTTCACACAAAATAACCTGTCAGCCATGTACTGTGAATTAGATTTTTATCCATAAATGCTAAAAAAAAATATATATATACACCTTGCGCTGGTTTCAATATTCCCCCCCCCCCCAAAAAAAATTTTATTGAACAATTATCATCACGTTGTCGGTGATACAGTACCATAATTGGATGCCCGAGCGCTTGGTGTCTTATTTGGGAATATATACATACAGTGGAGGCAAGAATTAAATAACAATGGTCAATAACATTCAGATAGATCCAGAACAAAAAAAGTGAACCAACCATCAACACTTCCATTGGTAAACAAAACCAATACAGACAAAGCAAAGAGTTGAAGTGAATGTTTTGGTTTACTTGGAATCAAATGAGTCACGTTTGTTGAGACAAACATTTGGCACACGTAATAGCCCTGGAAAGAGCAATTTTCACAGTCAGCTCCATCTCATTACGGCGTTTCTTAGTAGAAGCCGCTTTCCAAAATAAGTTCCGAGTTCATACCGCGACACCCTGTTGAGCGCAGTGGAAAAGAAAAATGGGCAAAGTCGGAGCAGGGATAATAATGGAGACAAAAATCATTGTTTGTTTTTGAAAATTAGTACTAAGCGTGATTTGGAGTAAACACCATTTTTGTACTAAGGTTATCCTGAACTTCATCTAGAGCAGTTTCTCCTAAAAAATGGTTGGTGACAAAGATCCCAACATACGTGATTTAGATTTTAGGATTTTCGGGCAAACAATAACTCTTCAAAACTGACATTGACTTTCATTTACAATATTTGTTTGTGTTGCTTAAGAAAATTTCAGACAAAAAAATGCATAATTATTGCTAAACCAAAATATCCTATTAATATTTCTTAAAGTCAAGTGAGACATTTTCTTTCCAATAATATGTTGTTTTATGCACCCTGCCGGTATTATGATTAATATTATGTTTGTGAAATATGAATTAAGCAGCACAATTCAATTCATGGTTTGTATCCATCTCAGGGGGCGGCCATTTTGTCACTTGCTGTCAACTGAAAAATGACATCAGTACAAGTCAAAATGGCCACCCGAGTTGGATACAAACGGGTGGATTTTTCTGCCTAATTCATATTCCAAAAAACGTAATCTTAATGAGAATTTTTTTTAGACTAGCAGGGGCATATAGAACATGTAAAAAAAAAAAAAAAAAAAAAAAACCTGGGGGACTTGACTTCTGCTTTACCAAACCATTTTTTGACATTTTCAAAAACATGTTCATGTTAAAAATGTGTACAAGTTATAAATATCCAGGTAGTTTATAATTTGTAATTGATTTAAACCCAAAATGCGTCTCGGTTATGAATCATTTGACCTTTGCAATTCCTCAAAATATTTGGCCTTGCATTAACTCAAAATGTGTCCAGATTTGATGAATAATTGGTAATTAACTTGAACTAAAAATGTGTTATGAATAACTTAGGCTGTAATGGCTCACTGAGGTTTTGAACAATGAGTCTGTTTGGTGTCACTGTTAAGTGAAGTGCACGGGTATGACGTGAAAACTGACAAAAATGTAAAGAAAAGAAAAAGGTTGTTAAGTGACAAAAGGCAAGCAAGTGATTCTGGTCACTGAAGTGGTCGCAACCAATGACAGGAGGCGAAATCAAACCAAGGAAAGAGAAGACCCCCGAGAGAAAAACAATAAAACTATCTAGTTGTCATCTTTTCCAACTGTTTAAGAACAACTGTGTTAGGTCGGACTTGAACGTGACGCGCATGACATCACATGGAGACTTTTAAGACCCCCTCAGTACTCGCCTGCTAGGAAAATAAGAGAGAGCTTCACCTGATGGCCACTAGGGGGCGACAGGGGATGTGGATGTAGTGTTGATGCCACCAGAGGAGGTCCAGATAAGGCTTAATTCCGAAGACAGAGCGGTGGTATATTGCGTGTTTGTCTGAGAGATCCAGTGTGTGTGTGTGTGTGTGTGTGTGTGTGTGTGTGTGTGTGTGTGTGTGTGTTTCACAGCAGTGCTTTGACCAGGTACAGCCTGTCTCCGTGCTCGCCAGTGAAGATGGGGGCTTTCTTGTAGTGCTCCACCAGCTCCTCCATGGATGTGAACCTGCGCTGGCCGATGCAGTAGACGTCGTCGCACAGTTGCACTTTAAAGTGTTTGTTCTTGCCCGCCGCCTTCAGGGACACCGAGAAGTCGCTGGGCTGAAAGGCAACACAAAACGTGCCGATGAGCGGGAGCAGGCGGTTGGGGGGCTCAGGGGTGGGGGTGCGATTGTTAGACTGCAGGCCGGAAACGGCGCCGATGTGTAAAACCCGGAAGTCCGTGGCATCTACCCCATTAAAAGAAGTAACAAAATTATATTAAATACTAGTTAACACCGGTACCAATATTGGATCAGGACGCACATAAGTAAAAATGACACAATAAAATATAGGAATATGTGGAATGTCCCGTTTGTAGACTTCATGCGTGTGCGGCAATAAATACGTAAACTACGGGCTCATACGTGATGATTTGAACCCGAACTTTGTTTTCTTCATTGCTGGCATCTTTGGAAAAAAGTTAAATTCACGTAAGCCCTTTATTTAAGCAAACGATGCTGTAGCTGTATGTATGTAAACACAAACAAAGTCGAAAAATCGGATACGGTCCTTTTTCATGGCTCATGACAACATCTTACAAGCTACATGCTAAGCTACGATAAATTGAGTTTGAAATTATGTCATCAGAAGTTATAATTTGACTAGCAAGTTACTTACCATATACAGCGAATTATTCATTTATATACTGTAAATGCTGATGATATTCAAGTATTGCGGATGTATTCTTACAACAACAAATTATCATGCTCATAACCGGAAAATCCTGTGAATAAGATGCATTTCTTCCCATATAAAATGATACAAAATCCTTTGACCGTATTATACATAGATTCATAAAAAATAATAAATAAAGGAGATAATAAAACAATAATAATAATATTAATAAAAACAATTTAAAGATGTTTACTACTACCTAGATGTAAAAAAAAAAAAAAAAAGAAAGTTTTTTTTTTAAAGCGTTCTTTGATTCCAACATTATATTTCATGTTTAATGTTGCAAATAAGGGGACCGTGTTATACATAAGTATAAACAACTGCTTTTTAACTTAACTCACTCACAGCCATTTTCACTGAAGTAACCCCCTTCGCTCCCGTTTGGATTTTGACTGATTTTGCAAAGCCCACAGAATATTGTGTTCTGTTGCTACAAAAACAAGGAACCTACCAAAAGATAGATTCGATTCTCTTCTTTCATTAGGAAAAAAACCCCATATATTTCTGTTTCCATTTCAGTTTTGCAGCAATTAGCATTAGAATATAGCTAGGTTTCGTCATTATTCACATTCCTGGTGAAAACACTGACAAAAAAAAAGCTTGTTGCAACATGGTCCTGGTTGATCTCTTATGCTCTGCTGCCACCCGCTGGCCGTTTTTTTGTAATAACTACCATTGTTTTAAGCCACCTCTTCATGTCAGAAGCTGCACCAAAGCCTTCTGTATGCGCTAGCATAAAAAATAAATTAAACAAAAATTATAAATACATCTTTGGGAGCATGGTAATATTTAAAATAGAACATTACAAAAACTTTTTTTTTTAAACCATTAAAAAAAAACATGTAAACCCGTTTTTGGGGGTGAAGGACAAAGCATTAAACACCGTTTTTACACGTTTTTGGGTTTGAATGAGTTGAGGTGATTTTGTGGGGGAACGTATTATAACAGTGTTTCTTCATCCCATGTAAATTTACTGTAACCAAAGCAGAATTTTCCACCTCTTTGCAAGCCTAAAAGTATTCAATGTGTTCATTTTTTTTGACTCACCGACGACTCGCTGTCCCGTATGAGGAAGTCACCGTCATGCCCTCTCTCATTAAGTATGTGCTCGGCCTGGTGTCGGGTGACGTTGCCGTAGTACCAGTCCCTCCCAGCGAACCTGCCAGAGCGCACTGCCGCCACGTGGTGGTTCTGCGGCGAGATGGTCGTGGAGGATGGCTTGCTGTTGCCGGGTCGCTCGTCCAGCACCATCACATAGTTTTTGGGAACCAAGCCCACCATGCCGAGCGAGTTCTTACACCGCCACCACTCGGGGTCGTTCTCCGGCTTCTCCACCACCTCCATGACCTCGCCCTTCTCAAAGTTGAGCTCCTCTTCCGTGACGGAGCTGAAGGGGTAAAGGGTCTGCACGAGGTCCAGCACGCCGCTCCCGTTGGCCAGCAGGGTCCCTTGAGTGTGGTATATCCGCGAGGAATCCCCCTCCCCTCTGTCGTCCGCCCCTACCGTCTCCTCCTGCACGTAATTGGAGGGGAACCAGCCCACGCGTCCCGCCTGGCTGCCGCGCCACCACCCGTCGCTGCACTTCTCCATCACCACCACCCGGGAGCCCTTCGTCAAGCTCAGCTCGTCGTCCCTCTCCGCTGTGTAGGCGAACTTGACCACGGCGGGGATGTTGAGGTCGTGGATTCTCTCTGCCGCCCCTCCACCGCCGCCTCCTCCTCTCATCCCCCCGCCGCCGCCGCTACCGTTGGTGGGATATTCCGTGTCAGAGCTCGGCGTTGGCGAAGCATCGCGGGCACTTGTTTTCCTTTTTGTTTTTCCCAAACCTGCAGCGAGAATGAAATAAGGGTCACAAACATTTTTTTTTCTTAACTTTGAATCCTCTTTCATTGCAGGGAATACGTTAAAACCCAATAGGTGAAAATCTGCAAAATTTATATATTTTTGAAAATTATAGTTTTACCCCTTCCTTAAGCTTTAAATACATTTTCAATACAGATACAAACTTACTAAAATATACTTTTAATAGACAAATCTGATCAACTGGATCGGACAATATTTTGCATTTTATGCAAAATCTGTGATCGGCTATAATGTCTTAATTTGCCCGATCGATCAATGACATCATTGATCAGCTCTGCGAAATAAGACATGTTATTTAAATAGCGGTGGTCGACTGTAGAGTAAATACAAACTGTTTTTTAAGTAGATATATTGCTCCATCTCCTGATCAAAGATCCATTACCGTATTTTCGAACTTGATTGCTGATCGGCGAGCAACAAACAAGATTTTTGTTGTTAAAAATCATGTGATATATCCTGGCATTCTGATTGGCCGTAAACATCCGTGATGTTGTGACGTTAATCCCTTGCTAGTCGACATTGGAATCAAAGTCAAACTAGTTGCAGACATTGCCATGATACCGCCAAACTAAAACGCTATCACACTTTTAGCCACTTGAGAACCGATCCACAGTGCCAAAGTAGGTTTCAACCCTCTCCATTAGAGCACTCTTAGGTCGTCATGGCAACAAGAAAAAGGCAGGTCAGCATTCCTCAGGGAAAGAGGAGTGGTGCCAAGAAAAGTACCCTTGACATCCTGAGAAAACCCGACAGGTCGATCCCGTACAACTCCGCCGGGTGCGCTTTTTCCCCTCTCCCACATACCATCGCATTTCTCCTGGGCGTTGTGTGTGTGCGTGTGTGTGCGTGTGTGTGTGTGTGTGTGTGCGTGTGAGTCGTGACATGCGCATGTGCATCCAATGCTAATCAAAATGCTGAAAATAGACAGCGTAGTCAGGGAGGGTAAAGTGGAGCAGGCACCCTGGGCCCGGACAGACAGCTACAGCCACGATCAAAGTGATGACTTCCCTACTTGACTAACTTCAAACATCTCTTCAAGGAGGACCAAATAAATAAATAAATAAAAGTGAAAATGAAAACGTATCTATAAAATATAATAAAAAAATATAATAATAATTATAAAAATATATATATATATATATATATATATATATATATATATATATAAAATTGGGAAAAAATAAATAAATAAAAGTAAAAATAAATGTGGAAATAAATATATAAATAGAATTAAATGTCAATAAATAAAAATGCTCTGCTCTCATATTTATTTATTTCATGCTGCAGACGCTGTCAGCATGAAATGCGTCATGAAATGTTATTCAAATGAGGGGGCAGTCCTAAGTGTGTCTTGGGTTGAACTATTCCCCGACTGGTTTACAGGAACTTGTGTAAACTTTTTTGTATTTTTTTTATTACATTTTTTAATTATATTTTTGAACCTGTTTTTCTTTTCTTTTATTTATTATTTAATTCTGGCATTTTTGGTCCTCCATGGTGTGTATTTTTATGGTATGTTTAATCTAGTAAAAAAAAAAAAATCCATTGGGACCAAGTTTCATGTAGAATGTACCTATGTAAAAAAAATAAATCCTAATTTGATGGGCAGCATGAAATTGGCTTTTGGCAGATGCAGTTAAGAAAATTGCTTTGCTGTTAGCCTTGTTTTAGCACTAGCTTTGTGAGCCCATTGAATACAATACAATCTTCTTGGTCAATTTTGAATGTCTACAGGTCGACTTAAGTGGAACAGCAACTGCTCAACGTAGCATCTGAACAGTCAAAGTCGGCTATTGTGAGTTCTTTGTTAGCATTTAAATTAACATGTATTTGCCAACTAAACAGTTCATCTGACGGTCGAGGCTTTTGTCAGCAAATCTTTTCGATTGTGCACGCCTTGACAGCTAATCTCACAGTTTGTCCACAGAGCCTCGCTGAAATGCCACAAAATGTCAGCGCCGATTGCAGACAGGCCGGGCCCATTTGCATTGTTGGAAGCGTAACGGGGTTCACGCAGAGTAGCATGGAACTGGTTGGAGGGGGGGGGGGGGGGGGGAGAAAAGACAAGGGGTCCCTTGGCAGCTGGTACTGAAGACCACAGCTGACAATGAAAAGGCATGGGGTGGGAATCACAAGTAGATCATGTTTATAGATAAGGCAGCACACATCCTTTATGTTTCATAGTCTTATGTACAGTATACGTGGGAGTTTGACAGAGAGGGTTCTCCATCTGCCGCTTGAACACAAACGGTTATTTCCCATGGGCCGATATGACGACAGTTTTGCCCAGCTCTGTTATCTCATTATATGATGCAAGTGTACCTAATATTGTGACTAGTGAGTATATCTCATCTGCAGCTGTGCTTTGTGTTGAATGCTAATCATAAGCATGTGTGAATTAAATTGGAGTTCATATTATGGTGTATATTAAGTATAAATGTTTCCTCCATGTATGTTTTTGAAGAGTTCAAACGCTCAAATGTTTAAATAAGTCGCTCCGGTGTATAAGCCGCACTAAGCCAAAAATGTACAATTAGGTAGGGGAAAAAAACATACATAAGTCACACTTAGAGTATAAGTCGCTTTAAGTATATACATAGTATATTATAGTATAAGTCTAGAGTGCTCTCTTGTGGCTGTATGTGAAATTATATACCACTCTATATATTTTTTTCATGTATAAGTCACTCCGGTCGCAGGAAGAGCCAACCCATGAAAAAATAAGTCTGACTTATATATATATATAGTCCGGAAAATACGGAAATAAAAAATAATAATATGAGGCTAATTTGGGGGGGAAAAAAATCTTTACAGAGGAGTTGTTTGATTTTGCAGGGTTATGTAATACAACCTTGAAAAATGCCATGATAGGAAGTTTGTTAGTAGGCGTGACTATTTTTGTCTAAATGGCGTTTGACGGTCTTTGCACTTCACTAAATAATTCCAGTAAATCTAATACAGATTGTCCTGCTGTTTTATAGCTTCGTTTTCAGACATAAGTTTAGATTGTTTATCTACAGTATTTACAATATATTTTGAAACATAATATTTTCCTTTAACTTAAATGAGCATTTTCATTTTAAATATATTAAAAGGTACAATCTTAACTACAATGTGTGTTTGAGTGAATAGTGAATTTTATCAGAATAAATAGTAGATACAAGGTTGTACAATAACAGAGAAAGACACACACCCTTAACCAATTTACATTGTCTACTCAAGCATGTCAGTTCCATTAGCTCCTGACCTCACCTCTCGCTCATCACCTCATCAAGAAAATGTCCTACGCCGCAGCATAAGCTTAGGCTTTTAACATCGGATGCTTCAGACGACTCGCGGAATGAAACGAGGCCATAATGCGGCAGTCGATAATGTTCTAATCTGGGACAGTGGAGTAATTCATCATTCCAGCACATCCATTAGATGGACGCTTTTCTCCCCCGTAATCAATCTAGTAACCGGCGAAAAAACCGTCAACTACGGTGATAGAGTGGGGAGAGAACTGGCTGATGTGGGGACAGTGTGGCTGTTAGGATGTAAAACAGCGGAGAAAGGGGAGGGTGACAGTGTCAGGCGGTGCCATGCTGGCTGTCAAAGCAGCCAACTCTGAGTTTTGACACTACCAGCAAGGAGCATGTTAGCTTGCAGGTTGCGATGATGCAAAACAAACACAATCTTTTTTACACCACTGTCAATGACAAATAAGATGACAGTGTCAATCAAAGAGGAGCATTATTACTGTATTTCCTCAAATAAGGGTTCCTACTCAAATAGAAACTGCATCAAACTTGGGTCAGGTACACACATAGGGAATTCTCAAATCTTGGAAGATTGTTTATAAAGATAGTCTTTAGTTATAAACGGAATTTTCATTAGACATAAATTGTAATATTTTTCAATTTTATTCCCAAAAAGATTTTTTCCCCCAAAAATAAAGGCCTCCCCCTTCTGCAGTTGAGAAAAAAAATATAGAAAATAATTATTAAATTTTCAATTTTATGTGTATGAGTTATGCCTAATGTGACTTGTGAGCAGGGTATATTTTTAACCACGGCACAGTTGAAGAACAGATGTTTCCATCTCTCTGTCCTGGTCAAGGCAAAAAGAGATGAGTCATGTTGCAATTATAACAGATGGATTTCCTGCTCTTTTCCCGCCTTTGAATGTTAATCATTATTCATTAATTTAGCCCTGCTTTAATCTAACTCAGTCTTTCGCAAACAGTGGGGCAGGCCATTATTTATGTTTTTATTTTTGCCCTACTATAGTATTCTATAGAATAAAGTGTACAGTAATTTCTGGACTACAAGCTGCTACTTTTCACTTGCATTCGACCCTGCGGCTAATACAAAGGTGCTTATCCATCAGATCACAAGGGGGCGCACTATAAAAGAAGAGCAAGAGCGACAGGCAGAGCAAAACAAACCACGTGAGCCCAAATACAGTAGGAGAGACAGAACGAGAGCGAGACAATTTGCACCCTCATTATGTTAAAGAAAGTAGCGGGAACCCGGTGCGGTAACATTAAAACACCTGCGGCTTACAGTCGGGTGCGGCTTTTATGTGTAATAATCTCTAGTATTACCCAAATTTAGCTAGCGCGGCTTATCGTCAGATGTGCCTTATAGCCCAGAAATTACTGTAATTGTGAATCCACTCCAGTAGGTGGCAGTGGCACTGTCATTGTCTAAATTTTTATTTGCAATTTTAAATTTATATTTAACAATTTTATAGACAAATGATACTACGAGTAGTTGCGATAGAGAGTTATGGTGGCGTATCCCCCCTCCCCCTTCCTTCCTTGGGTGTAACAAAAAAGTAATTGAGAAGCACTGGTAGCATAAGATATATAAAGTAAAGCATCCAAGTTTAGCAGCAACTAGGTCAGAGCTGCTTTCTATACTTCACATATATGGAATATGGCAGCTTTGTAAGACAACAAACAATCTTAGTAAAAAAGTAAAAACAAACCTTTTTGTCTTTAAAAAGAAATAAGGAATAACTGGATCTTAGGTGAAGTAGGGCTTACTTGTAACAGTTGGGAACTCTGATCGGTTTTTAATGAGTGTCATAACTGGGGTTATTTTAAAGAAGAAGTTACAGGCGTCAAACATTTGTAACTGTTATTGTCGGTAGCGCACACACACACACACACACACACACACACACACACACACACACACACACACACACACACACACACACACACACAGGTTTGCCTCTGTGTATTATGAGGACATTTTTTCCAAACCTGTTTAATTGTGTATTACGGGGACACCCCTTTCCGCTAATGCCAGAGAGATGGGACTTGCACCCAAAATTTTTTTTTGGGGTTGTCCAGGGAAATTTCACTTCAAAACTTGAAAAAACTCAACACACAAAAAAAAGAAAAACCTGAAAAAACAGTAATTATGAGGACATAGATAATGAGCTAAATAAGCCACGCCCATGGCAAACATGGTAATTATGAGGACCAACTCACATTACAAGGACAAAGTTTACTCAACACACAGCAACCATGGCACTGAAGTGTCTTGAAAGTTCTGGCATTCTGACTTTACACAAACTAAAATGACATTGATGTGTAATGACTTACCTGATATGAGGACAAATTGTTGTGCACAGCAATACTGTGAAATGCAAAGTCATACCTGGTCCTTGAGCACCATGTTACAACTTAAAATTTTAGGACCGACTGAAACTGGTATTTTAATAAAACAATGCTTCTTATGTGAACAGGTTATCAAGGTAAAGTACAGCTTTGTAATGGATAAGCTAGACATGAAACCAGATGCAAAAGAGTCAGTGAACATTGAACATTTTATTCTTTAAAACATGATTGCCTGATCTTAAACTTGGGTAGCTCTTAAAAGCGATAACATAGAACGAAGCAGCCGCTTACTTGCCACTTTTCTTTTTGATTGAAGTGCCTCGATTGCGTACAAAGTCTCTTATATTTTGAACAGTGCGATTTACCAGGATAGGGTGCTCTGCAGTCTTGCACAGATCACATTGTATTTTTGTGGCAAACTTCCCCTCCTTAATAAGGTCTTTGAAATGCTTCATCACAGCAGAAACCTCAGCTGGAGACCAAGGATGCTTTTTCTTTCTCCGAAGATCGTCAATTTCATTTGTGAGAAGTTCTATGAAAAATAAATCATTTGTTAGAAACACAAAATGTACTCTACATCAACAGTTAAGTCCATTTTCAGTTTTTACCAAAACATGCCATCTCAACTCACAACAGTCACCATTAACAGTGATTCACGACTGACTAAGCCAGGGCACATTTTAAGTCTGAAAAATCTCATGGTACACCCCAAGATGTGAATACACATATCAATCACAGTGGAACCTCGGAGTTCGAATGTCTTGGAGCTTGTACAAATCGAGTAGAGTAAAAATGCCTCGGAGTTTCACCTCATTGTCGGAGTCCAAACACCCAAGCAAAGCTGAATGTACCTTGAAAGGGTAGCCGAGAGAAGCAGAGTGATGCCGAATGCTCACATCACGGTAGTCGAGACGGGGCGCTGCTCATAACAAGTCAGAGCGTGAGATGCTCCGTACATTCGTAAGTGCATTTTGATTTTTCCATGGTAATTTTCTATGCCATGGGCCCAAAAAAAGACAATAGTGCCAGGGGCAGCAAGGAAAAACAAACTACAGTGGATTTAGGAAAGGAGATTATCACATCTACCGTGACTACTTCCGTAAATACTGGCGCAAAGACCCCTGACTTTTTTGGCCTTGGGCCCTGAAGGTTGTTTAACAGGCTGCCACAATGTCTCGGCTCCTGTAGAAAGTGCAATAAAGCTCATTGTAGTATTACAACAGAATTTGAACTAAACATGATACTCTTCTTTACATAATAATTTAGTAGTGGGGGGGTGCCCAAGTATCGTTATCAGACATATGCTTGCATGGCATTTGTGGTACGGTCAATATGTGCCTCCCAAGCCTCGATGCCCCTATCCGATGTCGGAAGTCTGAAAGTCCGTCGGAATGTGCAAACACACAAAAGTACAGCATTACATTGTGACTCTTAACCATACCTCTGGATGTTCCTTCTTGTGGATCATCTGTAGGTGGAATATCTAAAAAAAATAATAATAATAATTAATTGCAATGTTTGGCCAACAAGCCGCAAATCATACAATAAAGCATGTTATCAGATGGCGACACATACCATGTGTGGGCCCTGAAGGTTTTTTAACAGGCTGCCACAATGTCTCGGCTCCTGTAGAAAGTGCAATATAGCTCAATGTAGTATTACAACAGAATTTGAACTAAACATGATACTCTTATTGACATAATTTAGTTGTGCAGGGGTGCCCAAGTATCGTTAGACACATGTATGCATTGGATTTTGCGGTACGGTCAACATGTGCCTCCCAAGCCTCGATGCCCCAATCAGATATCGGAAGTCTGAAAGTCCGTCGGAATGTGCAAACACACAAAAGTACAGCATTACATTGTGACTCTCAACCATACCTCTGGATGTTCCTTCTTGTGGATCATCTGTAGGTGGAATATCTAAAAAATAAAATAAAAATAATTAATTGCAACGTTTGGCCAACAAGCCGCAAATCATACAATAAAGCATGTTATCAGATGGCGACACATACCATGTGTGGGCCCTGAAGGTTTTTTAACAGGCTGCCACAATGTCTCGGCTCCTGTAGAAAGTGCAATAATAGCTCAATGTAGTATTACAACAGAATTTGAACTAAACATGATATTCTTCTTGACATAATAATTTAGTAGTGCGGGGGTGCCCAAGTATCGTTATCAGACATATGCTTGCATGGCATTTGCGGTACAGTCAATATGTGCCTCCCAAGCCTTGATGCCCCAATCCGATGTCGGAAGTCTGAAAGTCCGTCGGAATGTGCAAACACACAAAAGTACAGCATTACATTGTGACTCTTAACCATACCTCTGGATGTTCCTTCTTGTGGATCATCTGTAGGTGGAATATCTAAAAAAAATAATAATAATAATTAATTGCAATGTTTGGCCAACAAGCCGCAAATCATACAATAAAGCATGTTATCAGATGGCGACACATACCATGTGTGGGCCCTGAAGGTTTTTTAACAGGCTGCCACAATGTCTCGGCTCCTGTAGAAAGTGCAATATAGCTCAATGTAGTATTACAACAGAATTTGAACTAAACATGATACTCTTATTGACATAATTTAGTTGTGCAGGGGTGCCCAAGTATCGTTAGACACATGTATGCATTGGATTTTGCGGTACGGTCAACATGTGCCTCCCAAGCCTCGATGCCCCAATCAGATATCGGAAGTCTGAAAGTCCGTCGGAATGTGCAAACACACAAAAGTACAGCATTACATTGTGACTCTCAACCATACCTCTGGATGTTCCTTCTTGTGGATCATCTGTAGGTGGAATATCTAAAAAATAAAATAAAAATAATTAATTGCAACGTTTGGCCAACAAGCCGCAAATCATACAATAAAGCATGTTATCAGATGGCGACACATACCATGTGTGGGCCCTGAAGGTTTTTTAACAGGCTGCCACAATGTCTCGGCTCCTGTAGAAAGTGCAATAATAGCTCAATGTAGTATTACAACAGAATTTGAACTAAACATGATATTCTTCTTGACATAATAATTTAGTAGTGCGGGGGTGCCCAAGTATCGTTATCAGACATATGCTTGCATGGCATTTGCGGTACAGTCAATATGTGCCTCCCAAGCCTTGATGCCCCAATCCGATGTCGGAAGTCTGAAAGTCCGTCGGAATGTGCAAACACACAAAAGTACAGCATTACATTGTGACTCTTAACCATACCTCTGGATGTTCCTTCTTGTGGATCATCTGTAGGTGGAATATCTAAAAAAAATAATAATAATAATTAATTGCAATGTTTGGCCAACAAGCCGCAAATCATACAATAAAGCATGTTATCAGATGGCGACACATACCATGTGTGGGCCCTGAAGGTTTTTTAACAGGCTGCCACAATGTCTCGGCTCCTGTAGAAAGTGCAATATAGCTCAATGTAGTATTACAACAGAATTTGAACTAAACATGATACTCTTATTGACATAATTTAGTTGTGCAGGGGTGCCCAAGTATCGTTAGACACATGTATGCATTGGATTTTGCGGTACGGTCAACATGTGCCTCCCAAGCCTCGATGCCCCAATCAGATATCGGAAGTCTGAAAGTCCGTCGGAATGTGCAAACACACAAAAGTACAGCATTACATTGTGACTCTCAACCATACCTCTGGATGTTCCTTCTTGTGGATCATCTGTAGGTGGAATATCTAAAAAATAAAATAAAAATAATTAATTGCAACGTTTGGCCAACAAGCCGCAAATCATACAATAAAGCATGTTATCAGATGGCGACACATACCATGTGTGGGCCCTGAAGGTTTTTTAACAGGCTGCCACAATGTCTCGGCTCCTGTAGAAAGTGCAATAATAGCTCAATGTAGTATTACAACAGAATTTGAACTAAACATGATATTCTTCTTGACATAATAATTTAGTAGTGCGGGGGTGCCCAAGTATCGTTATCAGACATATGCTTGCATGGCATTTGCGGTACAGTCAATATGTGCCTCCCAAGCCTTGATGCCCCAATCCGATGTCGGAAGTCTGAAAGTCCGTCGGAATGTGCAAACACACAAAAGTACAGCATTACATTGTGACTCTTAACCATACCTCTGGATGTTCCTTCTTGTGGATCATCTGTAGGTGGAATATCTAAAAAAAATAATAATAATAATTAATTGCAATGTTTGGCCAACAAGCCGCAAATCATACAATAAAGCATGTTATCAGATGGCGACACATACCATGTGTGGGCCCTGAAGGTTTTTTAACAGGCTGCCACAATGTCTCGGCTCCTGTAGAAAGTGCAATATAGCTCAATGTAGTATTACAACAGAATTTGAACTAAACATGATACTCTTATTGACATAATTTAGTTGTGCAGGGGTGCCCAAGTATCGTTAGACACATGTATGCATGGCATTTGCGGTACGGTCAACATGTGCCTCCCAAGCCTCGATGCCCCAATCCGATGTCGGAAGTCTGAAAGTCCGTCGGAATGCGCAAACAACACACAGAGGTACAGCATTACATTGTGACTCTTAACCATACCTCTGGATGTTCCTTCTTGTGGATCATCTGTAGGTGGAATATCTTAAAAATAAAATAAAAATAATTCATTGCAACGTTTGGCCAACAAGCCGCAAATCATACAATAAAGCATGTTATCAGATGGCGGCTCATACCATGTGTGGTAAAAAAACAGCAACCAAAAAACAGTGTAAAATAGTTTCTCCTGGAAAGCCATGTATCAGGATACACATGTAGCGCAATGCAATACAGGACATATCAGGATACACATGGTATTGGTAAGTTGTTGGCAATTCCCAGCCTAGTATATATGGACACTAATTTTGAAATGTGAGCCAACCTTTCCTAGATTTAGCTGCACTTTCAAGGTGTTACAATAATCACATTGCATTACAGCCTATGGTTACATTCAGCGCTGTTAAGATCCTGAATACCAGCAGAGAAAATACCTTCACTGTACTTACCCATATTAGTTTGTTGAAATGATTGGGGTTCATATTCCTCAGCCTCACTCTCTGCACTTTGTTCGGAAGCAGTGACGTCGATAGTATCTGACAAAAAAACGACAACCAACTATGTTAAACGTTACACGTGAGCTTCAGTTGCATTTCATAATTGTTAATGTGAAATTAATTTATGGATATTTGTTCATAAATTAAGCTAGTAAAAAAGACAAATATAATAAATTATGCTTTGCTGTCTGCAGTTGTAATTATCCTTGACAACCTGTAAAATGTTTGGGAGAAAAAAAGCTACCCTAACTTTTAACAATGTGTACCTTCAATCTCTATTTCTTCTAGTGTTTTTCCCTGAAGACTTGCAAGGGTTCCTTTCTCCATAGCAATAAGTAGTTTTGATATTTTAGCCAGCTGGGTCGTAGCCTCTGGTAACCTGTAATATTCTCTGTGGACACGAATATCATGCCCTAAGAAGTCAGCAACTTGGTCCAGCTCATGGTTCTTGAGGTTCAGGACTTGAGACAATGTGGCAACATGTTTGCGTAACTGCGTTGACCTGAGGTGTTCCGGATTTTGAGCCCCACACTCATTTGCATAGGTTCTTAAACAGTCTGATCCTCTATAAGGAGTCAAACAGTTGGGTCTTGCAAACAAAAAAATGTTATCCTCTGGAACTTCACAATCTTTTCTTTTGTTAATGAGCTGTGTCAGAGAATCAACCATGTCTGGTGATAGCAAAACAGCAACTTTTCGCCCTCTTTTGCCCCTAATTTCCACACGGCTGAAATGTTTGCACAGTTTTTGTTCAAACTTTGTCAGGCCAACTGCCACATCTTTATGGAGGTCAGCTGTGTCCCTTTGAAGGAAGCTCTTTAGTTGCATTTTGGCAACTTCTCCTCCACGTCGTCTGTTGAACAGAATTATTTTAGCTAAAGTTACTCTGCAAAGTTCACCATAGACTTTTGTTGATGGGATCTTGTCCAAGTTCTCAGATGCTAAACTTCCAGTTGTTTCAAGATGTCTGTGGAGACGTTGTACGTCTTCTGTGAAAGGCAGAGTGGATGCTTTGTTAAAGTGCTCCTCATGTAAGGTGGTCAAAGCTGTGTGAGACACAAGCTCAGACCACTTTGAGCTTTGCAGTTTTTGGAAAGTCTTTGCTGAATTCTGCATTTCCTTGTCTCCAGACATTAGCGCCCTGCAGTGTAAGATGTCACATATCTTGTGCAAAGAGTGGCCCAACTTCAGGGCGAGGCTTGGAGTTTTGTAGCAGTGCTTTTCTTCGTCAAATCCAGACACCTTCTTGACAGCTTGAACTACTAAATGAAAATTTGCCGGTTTTACAGCTTCCTCGAAGGTAAAGAGTGAAAATTCTGTCCGCAGTATCAGAAGTAGTCTTCCAACTTCTCGAAGCTTCTGCCGGACATATTCAAATTTGGTGGGATCTTGACCATGTTTATTGAAAAACGATTGGGCCAACTGAAGAATGCAAAAGTCTCTGCGCACAATAGCAGCGACGTCATCATCATTCATCACACTCAACAGCTTCCAAACACCTTGGGATATTGGCTGGCTGTGGACTGACTCAGACATTCTGGCCAAAGTTAAGACCCTGGTTTTTCCAGGACCAGGACTCTCTTCCTCTGCTTTCATGGAGCATTTTCTAACATGTCGCCACAGCACCCTCCGAAGAAACATTCCTTGGCAATAGATGCAGTGCACATATTCTTTTGGGTCATACTTATTTTTCGGTTTGCGTTTAATTTTCAGCAATCCAGTCCCACTTTGCATTACATCTTTGTTGTGTTCAAAATTCCCTTTGTTCCTGAGTTTGTCCAACATTTTTTTACGCTCCTTAGAGCCTTTGGGGAGTGCCAAAACTTGAGCAACATCCGCATATGTCTTCTCATGGGTTTTCAAGTGACGGGCAAATTTGGTTTGAGGTTTTCCACATATACAGCAGTAATTTTTCTTGTTTTCTGAAGATATGTTTGAAGAACAAATCTCATCTTCCTCAGTTCCTGTACTCTCTTTAAAAGGTTCATTTTCTGTATTGCTCTTCTGAACTCCTCCTGCTGCTTGTAATTGTTCAGCCTCTTCAAAAGCCTCAAGACGCTCTGTACAATCAGGATGGGCAGTTTCCTCATTGCCGATTCCTGGAAGACCTTCGGATTTCAGAATTTCTGAAAGCGGTTCAATGTACGAAGTGTCTGAAGAACTTTGTGAATCTGGAATATATTCCTCTGCTGATGAATCCTCACTTGAACTAGCGACATCAGCAACCTAATTTTTTAAACAAAAACGATTATGACATACATATACATATCGTCGTTGTCCTGTGAAAAACACTTTCACCATATTTTCCAGACTATAAAGCGCACCGTGATACAAGCCGTGCCGCCAAGAAAGATCGCTACCGGAGCCAGCAGCCAGCGACCCAAAAATGGACACGTGTTTTTCACAGGACAGCGATGATATACATACTGTATATACATATATACAGTAGACGCACACATACATATGCATATATACAGGGCTCTAAAATTAACACCCGCCGACCCGCCAAATGCGGGTTAAAATTCATTTGGGCGGGTGGTCAAATATTTACTAGCTTTACTTGGCTGGTAATTAATGATGTTCCGCTCAAAGTAGACACTCTAGACAAGTGTCGAGCGCTCGCGGCAGAAGCAGCTCCCGCCATTGATGGGCTAATGTGTTAAAGTTCATTTACCAAAGGTAGGTGGTCTTCATCGTCGAGCAGTTTCGCATTTTTAAAGCAGGATATGTGCCAGACGCTGAAGCAAACTAGAAAAAAGAAAAATATTTAGAACTTAATGTTTGTGCATATACTAAAGATTATTATAAATCTAGTCACCACATTTATTCGAAAGATGAGATGAAGTATGAAGGGATAGTTAATGTGCTTAATCTATGGCATGGCCCAAAAACAGATCTTGTGTGATACAGTCCTTCAGTTACAGTAGACTTTTCTATTTTACTGAGTCAGACAGTCGTTAAAATTGAGACAATTGCTCAACATTTAGCTGCTTGCAACTAAAGACACAGGTATAAAACATGGGTCATAATTTATCATCTTGACTAAATTATATTCATTCAGTGAAAATGCCTGCACTATTAATTCTGCATGAGTGAAACAAAGATCCATTGCAGATACATATAACACAAAAGATAATACCCACCATTGCATTGAATACCATTCCATTTTAGTGCAGCAAAAGGTCCAAAACATACAGCACATTTATCCAGGCTCGACACAAGTGAATTAACCACCTGATGTTTACACTTCTGTAAAAAAAATAATAATAATAATAACAGTGATAGCGAGTTCACCTCTAAAATCCACCATGAATAAATTAATGAGAAACAAAAAGATCACTACAGTGCATAAT